>NC_071979.1:19344038-19398881 GCF_026283585.1 Hylaeus volcanicus
CGTTTCGTGTTCTTATTTGACTCCTTATTGTTGGGTATGGGAGGCGCGGACACTACATTCTTTTATTACTTTTTCTCGTCGATACTTCCAAATAGTTTTTGTGAAACTTTGATTACCTTTTGCAAAATTGAATCTACATGCCATTTATTTTTGCAGAACTGGACAAGGATGCACGTTCTTGGACAGTGTACACGGACGTCGAAGCCCAAGTGAGGAACATGATGGCGTCGTTAAGGGCTGTATCAGAACTGCAAAACCCAGCGATCAGGGACAGGCATTGGCGAGAATTAATGGCTGAAACGCGGGTAATTAATTTAAGAACTAGCTCCATACTTTTTCTGTCCACGTAAAATTAACTTCCATGTAATTGCTATTAAATTAAACGACGGTATACAAAATTTTACTAAAAATATTTTTAGATCCTAGATGAATTCTTTCTTCAATAATAATATATTTTAAGAGTGTTTATCTTTGTGCCACAAAGTTCAGGGTTCAATTTATGTCAGTACTTGGTTGATTAGGCCATTTTTTAGGTCCTTGAATTTAATAGTAACTCGTATAACTTTATTAACTCTTTGACTGCGAAGGGCGTATACATACACCCTCGACAAATGGGTTCAGAGAAATGTTTGTATTCGTAAAATCAATTTTTAAAAAATATCAGCTTATAGGGGATGATGAGAGGAAACTTTTTTATATTCACGGTTTATTCATAGGAGGCTTAATTTCGAAAATAAAAATTGAAAAGATAAAAGTTCATTGCAAAGATTGAATGTCAGAAGAAAGGTCCTAAAGGTTGTAAGTTTTCAATTTTTATCTCGGAAACTAAACGTCGTATGAATAAACTGTAAATATAAAAAAGTTTCGTTTTGTCATTCTCTATAAGGTGATATTTTTTTTAAATTTCGATTGTTCGACTCTTGTTTTTTGTTCTTTAAGACAACAGCAACGGGATCAAACCACTACGAGATCTCAGGAAAAAGGTTTTCTAAGTTCTTAATTTTTATTTTTCAAACTAAACGTCGTATGAATAAACTGTAAATATAAAAGTTTCGTTTTATTATTCCCTATACGTTGATAATTTTTTAAAATTCACACCTCTGCGCCTCTTAGAATTGCCAGCAAAAATCGTCCCGCGGTCAAAGGGTTAAAATTTGCACTTGACTATGGATTACGTTTCATGGTAGGTGGCGTTTAGCATGACCGATAACACCACACTGGATGATTTGTTGAAATTACAACTACATAAATACGAAGAAGAAGTTAAGAATATCGTGGCCAAGTCAGTGAAAGAGATGGCAATGGAAAAAGTGCTGAAGGAGCTTCACGATACTTGGAGCAGTCTCGAATTTCAGAAGGAGCCCCACGAACGTACAAAACTAAGCGTTCTTAAAATCGACGAGGAAACTATCGAAATCCTCGAAGACAATCAAGTACGACAAGTTCTTCTGTTCTCCT
Organism: Hylaeus volcanicus; assembly: GCF_026283585.1. Lineage (NCBI taxonomy): Eukaryota > Metazoa > Arthropoda > Insecta > Hymenoptera > Colletidae > Hylaeus > Hylaeus volcanicus. The sequence goes on from NC_071979.1 coordinate 19,345,497, forward strand.
TATCTGAAAATACAAAAAAAAAAATGTTAAGAAACTATACAATTTTTACCATACAATGAACCTTAAAAAATTTAAGACGAATTCGTTAACTCGTGACTGTTTTCAGAACAATGTAAATAAATATTAACTTTAATTTTCTTTTCATTGAAGACGCTATCAGCTTAAGTTAATTCAAGTTTGTCACTTAAAAGTTGTAATTATTTTATTCGTCTTTAATTATTTATTTGTTGTTTGATCGGTGACAGGTGCAACTGCAGAATATGTTGAGTTCGAAATACGTCGGATACTTCCTTCAGGATGTTCTTGATTGGCAAAAAAAATTAAGTACCGCAGACTCGGTGATCAACGCCTGGTTCGAAGTTCAACGAGCGTGGATGCATCTTGAAAGTATTTTTATTGGCTCGGAAGACATCAGAAGTCAACTTCCGGAAGATTCGAAGCGATTTGAAAAAATTGACAGAGACTTTAAAGTACTCCTTCCCATTGTCATCTTAATTTAATGTCATTTCTTGGCGGAAGATGTCATTTTTTAGTTACTTTAACTCAAAAGTGACACGATTCTCTGACAGTATGCGTTGAAACAATTTGACAATATTATATACAAAATGTTTAAGGATAACATATTTTTTAAAGATTATTTTTTAAACATGTTTTTTAAGGAAATACCTTGAGAAGTATTTTTTTTTTTATTGTGTTTGTGTTGTTTTGTTTACTATCGTGTATAAAAAGAAACTACTGAACTTATTAAATTTATATTTGTAAGGAATTGCTAAGAGAGGTATTGAGCAATTTAAACATCGTCAAGTCAACCAATCGTCCAAAGCTTCTAGAAAAGTTGGAGGAGCTGCAAGTTCAGTTGAATATTTGCGAGAAAGCTCTAGCAGATTACCTGGAAACAAAAAGATTAATTTATCCGAGATTTTACTTCGTATCTGCAGCTGATCTACTGGATATTTTAAGCAACGGTTAGGAAATATCAATAGTACCTCGTTTACCTCTCGACAGATTTAATAATTTGTTTAATCACGCCGAAAAATATGTTCTTGCGAAAACTCGTTGCTTCCCGTAAAACTCTCTTAACTCGTTCTGAAACAAAACAAAAGAAAATATTAATCCTCGTTCAAAACTATTCTCGTTTTTATAACTTTAACGAAGGCAAATTGTAACAATTTGATTAATTATTTCACAAGGTAATAATCCGGAGTTGGTTTGCAAACATTTGTCGAAATTGTATGATTCTATCGCGAACTTGGAATGGAAATCAAATGGCGATAAACGTACGAAAATTGCGATTACCATGATTGCGAAGGACGGTGAACACATGCCAATTTACGGATCTTGTGATTGCAGTGGGAAGGTAATTTTTTATAGCGAAATGAAAAAACACAGAGTATCCAAATTTTTACTATATATTCATTCAGCCTTTAACTTGAACTTTTTTAAGCAAAACCATAATGTGGATCGCGAGATTTATCGCTCGTATGGCACCCATGTAAAAAAGGGGTAGGTGAACGGCGTCCATGATTCCGGCAGACTGGCTAATTTCAAATAAAAAAAACAAATTGCATGTTAATCTGTAGATGGATGGCTATCGCCGGAACTAGGATCTTTTAAAAATCTTGAAAATTCAATTTTTTATATGCTTTTCGCGACTACTTTTTTATTTAAAAAAAAGAAAAAAAACGGTTCGATATTTTTCAAAAATCCTGGTTCGAGCGATAGCCATCCACCTACAGATTAACATGCAATTTGTTATTTTTATTTCAGATTAGCCAGTCTGCCGGAATCATGCACGGCGTTCACCTACCTTTTTTTTTTACATGAGTGGATAAATCTCGTGATCCACATTATATTTTAATTGTAGAATATATTGAACATACATTACATATATTTCTTGTATAGTTTCTTTATTACCGTGCCTCGTAAATCCATAAATCCTCACTCTATAAATAAATGTAGCAATGATAGTACCTTAGGATTTCATTAAATAAGTAAACGTTTGATAAATCAGGTGGAAAACTGGTTGAACAATGTGACAGACGCAATGAAAAGAACAGTGAGGAATCTTATATCTCATGCAGTAGCCACATACGAAGAGAAACCAAGGGAACAATGGATCTTTGATCACGCAGCCCAACCAGCCCTCTGTGGAAGTCAAATTTGGTGGACAACGGAAGTGAACATGGCCTTCATGAGACTCGAGGAAGGATTCGAGAATGCGTTTAAAGATTATCAGCGGAAACAGATCCATCAGTTGACCGTTCTGATCGCTATACTGTGCGGGGATCTGAACGAAGGGGACAGGAGGAAGATCATGACAATCTGCACGATCGATGTGCACGCCAGAGATGTTGTTGCCAAAATGATAGCAATGAAAGCTGAAAGTTCTTCCAGCTTTCAATGGCAATCTCAACTGAGACACAGGTGAAGGCATTCTTATCATATTGGTCTTTTTTTTATTCTAATGTTATGAAAGATCTTTCGACAAGAATCTTCTGACTTTGTTTTTTTTAACCAGGTCCTCTTTTATTTTGTACCAGTTTCGTGGCAATTTTCATGATCTTTTCTGCGATCAAAGTAACTGACAGAAATCAGTTTATTTATACGTGTATATATTTATAAGATTCTGTTGAAATTGGTATTTCAACAGGAATTGACAGAATAACAGAACTGGCAACAAAATAACTAAATAATAAATAATAGTAATAATAATATAGTTAAGTCTTCAACAGAATTTGACGCTTTTCTTTTGATCAACAACATTAGAATATGAGTCGAAGCTTTCAGTGTTAACAAACATTTTGAATAAAATGATTTACAGATGGGACGACAAAGTTCACGATTGTTTCGCTGATATTTGCGATGCATACTTCAGATACAATCACGAATACTTAGGGAACGTACCACGATTGGTTATAACACCTTTAACAGACAGGTGTTACATCACTTTAACGCAATCTTTGCATCTTGTAATGGGCGGGGCACCTGCTGGACCTGCGGGAACAGGCAAAACAGAAACTACAAAAGACTTAGGGAGAGCATTAGGCCAAATGGTTTACGTGTTCAATTGTTCAGAGCAAATGGACTACAAGGTAAAACAAATAAAAAATAAAAAAATATATATAAAAAAAAAAATTATTTCAAATAGTTATTTCTGATTTTCATTTCAACGAAAATTTGCCGAGATCTGGTACAGTATACATGATCACAGCTCGTATAAAATACAAGGATAATTATATCATACGAAATCGATGAAGTTTGGAAGATAACCACGTGTTTATATTTTTCTGTTTAGTCTTGCGGAAATATTTACAAAGGCCTCGCTCAAGTGGGAGCATGGGGTTGTTTCGACGAGTTCAACCGAATTTCGGTGGAGGTACTTTCTGTGGTTGCCGTACAAGTGAAATCGGTTCTAGATGGAATCAAAAGTGGTAGACCAACATTTTCATTCTTCGGGGAAGAACTAAATCTCGTTGCAACAGTCGGAATGTTTATCACTATGAATCCTGGATACGCTGGAAGAACCGAGTTGCCGGAAAATTTGAAAACTTTGTTTCGGTAAAATTGAATATTTGCAAATGTTTATTTCGTGCAAGCGAGAGAATAAGAGTATGTTATTTCAAAATGACTGGCGGTTGATTTTTACATACACATCCGTCGAGCTTATCTTATAGAAACGTCTTATAGAAAAAAACTTTTTCCAAATTGCTTTTGAAGACCCTGCGCGATGGTAGTCCCAGATTTTGACTTGATCTGTGAAATAATGCTGGTAGCCGAAGGTTTTCAAGAGGCCAGACTGTTGGCTAGGAAATTTATAACCCTTTACCAGCTCTGCCGTGAGCTTTTGTCGAAGCAAGATCACTATGACTGGGGTCTGAGAGCAATAAAATCGGTTTTGGTCGTCGCTGGCAAGTTGAAGAGGGACGATCCTCAAAGGCCCGAGGATCAAGTATTAATGAGAGCCCTTAGAGACTTCAATGTCCCAAAAATAGTTACCGATGATGTACCTGTTTTTATGGGACTCATCGGTAAATATACTGTTATATTTTGTGTCGTTATTGCTTTGTTTCAGGGGTAACACCACTCTAGAGGCAGAGATGGGGGTATTCATATTCATAAATATGAATATGAATAAATTCACATCACGCGGATTTGTGAATATAAATCTGAATAAACTTATGAATAAAAATGTGAATAACGAGTTATTCGCGAATAAAAATGTGAATAAATTTATTCATATTCATATTCACAAATCCGCGTGATGTGAATTTATTCATATTCATATTTATGAATACGAATACCCCAATCTCTGTCTAGAGGCTGAACAAATTTTGTTTAAACTTCAATATGTGTTAAATAAACCCTGTAAAAAGAAATCCTATTCATTTTCCGATACTCTCAAAATTAATGATCAAAGTTAGGCCTTCTTTTCAGCCTCTAGAGTGGTGTTATCACTTAAGCTCTCCTTTAAATTTTCCTTTATTATATTCTTTAACCGACTTCGAAAAGGAGGAGGTTACTCAATTCGACATGTATATATATATATATTTTTTTTTTTTGATAAATATCTTATTACTGTAATGTCCAGTTTATTTTCCATTTGATAATAAAATCGTTATTATAATATAGTAATAATTTCTTTGTTCCCTAAGGTGATTTGTTTCCTGCCTTGGAGGTACCACGAAAAAGAGATTTAGAATTTGAATTAACAGTCAAGGAGTCCGCTGTTGATTTAAAACTACAACCAGAGGATGGTTTCATATTGAAAGTAAGCAGAGAATACTAAAGTATAGAATATTAACTCTTTGCACTCGAGGCCTTTTTTCCTGGTATCTGCCAGCAACTCGAGATGCTTTCTTAGCATTCTATTGGCATGAATTCTAAGCTATCTAGGTTTCCATTGATTAATAAACAATTATCAGAATTAAATTAAACATTAATCGAATCAATCAGATTGTTCAACTAGAAGAATTACTCCACGTTCGCCATTCGGTTTTCATTGTTGGGATCGCTGGAACAGGAAAGACCGAAGTTTGGAAAACACTCAATCGAACTTACTTTAACCAGAAATTAAAACCGTATTATAATGACCTGAATCCAAAAGCTGTAACCAACGACGAACTTTTTGGAATCATTAATCCAGCCACTCGCGAATGGACAGACGGGTTTGTGACTTTTTTTTATTATACAGGGTGTTAACAAATATGTGGGACAGATATAAGCGATTGAAATTTACAGCTGTAAATTTACAGTCAGTAAAATTACAGTAAATTTACAGTAAATTTACAGCTGTAAATTTCAATCGCTTATATCTTAACAACGAAGCCTCAGATCGTAAAATGGTAACAGACTTTTCGATTTGTACTGGTATGAAGACTTGATCCAGAAAAAATGTCCCACATATTTGTTAACACCCTGTACAGTTGCGCTGAAATTGTTTTTATTTGGAAAAGTATACATTTCGGTTTCGAAGGTTTTAGAATAAATGTCCCATTTGGCTTTATACCACTGGCATGACTTTAACCATATTACCCTCGTCTTTTGAAAGAAATTGCTAATTTCATTACGCTTCTAGTAATTGTTAAAAATATTAACCAAGGAATTATGTTAACAAACTACCTTATTCGATCAGATTATTCTCGATGATTATGAGAGATCAAGCAAACATGGCAGGAAACGACCCAAAATGGATCATATTCGATGGTGACATAGATCCAATGTGGATCGAATCGTTAAACACCGTCATGGATGATAACAAAGTATTGACACTGGCCAGTAACGAAAGAATCGCTTTGACGGATCAAATGAGACTCTTATTCGAGATTTCCAATCTTCGGTACAAATACTTTACTATTTTATCCTTTAAAGGAGTATTCTAGTCTAGAACTTTCAAAATATCCTATCTTTTTGCATTTTCTCAAAGTGTACACTTTAAAAAATATATTTGTCAAAGGATTTTGTCGAACTCAGGAAATTAACTAACAACGAGAGAACTACGTTACTGAATTAGTATTTGTTATTTCTTCACTGTCATTGAAAGCTAGTATCTTCTTTCGTTAAACTTTATGGAGATACTGTAGCATAAGTAGTGAAAACATAACGAAAGCTGTAGTACTGAACTATTATTAAAGATATTTATGGATTTCAGAACGGCTACACCAGCTACTGTTTCCAGAGCTGGGATCCTTTATATAAACCCACAAGATATCGGATGGTACCCGTAAGTAAATGTTTGTTTTATCATTATTCCAAAAAATTTAAACCAAAAAAAAATAAGTAAAAGTAATTATTGAATTATTATTCAAAATTCTATACCAGATTTAGTTTTCAGTAAAACATTCAGTGTTGAATAATAAAAGAGTTGGTATATATTTTAGTCGAAGAAAGAGTGAATTCTATTTCTTATTTCATTACAAATTATACAAATTATTACACGATTAATTTAGGTTCGCAATCAGCTGGATAGAGACAAGGAACCCATCCGAAAGGGCAAATCTAACTATACTATTCGATAAATATGTTCCACCCCTTATAGAAGTGATGAAACACAGATTTAAGAAAATCACCCCACTGCCAGAAATTTGTCACGTAGAAATGCTTTGCAATTTATTGGATTGTTTCTTGACCAAGGAAAACGTTCCACCAGACTGCCCAAAGGAATGGTATAAATAAAACCACGTTATAACGACTCAACCCTTTACATTCATAAGAAAAGAGACGGACACCTAAACAGCTTTCTCATTGCAAAATCTCCAAACTGGAATAGCGCCATATTAAACAATGTAACTTTGAATCACAAATTAGTAAAGATAAATTAACTTGACCATAAGAATAAGGTTCAAAAAAATCTGATTAAAAGATTACTATTATCAATAATTGCAACATTTTCCAAGGAAAGAACCTGAACTTAGAAATCTATCTGACCAATGACTATATACGAGTATAACATATTTTGATTTACTTTCTCGTTCTATTTAAGGGATAATACATTTTTGAAAAATGTATGTTCTACATAAGTAATCACTGACAAAGTTTATTAGATTTACAATGGAAGAAGGTTCTCTTGGGTGAAACATCAGAGTGCAAAGGGTTAAATGTAATGCACTAAAAATTACAAACTTTGAAGAAAATTCGATCGTTCGATTAATTCATTAATTGATCTCATTTGATAATAGGCATGAATTATATTTTGGGGTTGCTTGTATTTGGGCATTTGGATCGGCGACTTTTCAAGATCAGTTAATCGATTGGCGAAACGAGTTCAACAAATGGTGGCAGAATGAATTTAAAACGATCAAATTTCCCACTGGCGGCAACGTGTTTAATTATTACATCGAAGATGAAACAAAAAAGTTGGTTCCCTGGATCGAGAATGTGAAGCAATTCGAACTAGATCCGGATATACCACTGCAGGTTCGTTGAAATAATTTTTCACTTGAAATTAATTATTTTAGATTAAGTACGTTTTTCTAAGGTTTAAAACTATTTTATTAAATTAATATTATAACGAGTTTAGTCGTAGGTTTTAAAAAATAGTCTTAGAGAACTTAGAGCTGCACTTACAATACGTTTCCCAAAAATCTAATTTCGAAGGTTATTATTATTCGTTATGGCATCAATATTAAAATTACAATTTTTAAAAATAGCTACCCTCTTCACTTCCTTTTGTCGTGGGTGTATAATATTAATGTTAAATTTAATTTATGTTTCATCCCTACTTTTCAGGTCGTCATATACTGCAAATTAATATTTTTTAGACGCATCTCATCTTTCATATCTTATGAATTTTTTTTATTAAACCTTCCAACATGTACAAACATTTTTATTTTGCAGTCTACCCTGGTGTCGACCGGCGAAACAACATGTTTGCACTTTTTCCTGGATATTCTCATCAAGAAAAAAGTGCCAGTGATGTTGATAGGTGCAGCAGGTTCAGGGAAAAGTGTAATCGTGGCTGAGAAATTGGGATCCCTATCTGACGATTACAACATCGCGAACATACCCCTTAATTATTACACTTCTTCAGGTATTTGACACTTTATTTTCTTAAATTCTAAATCAAGTATATTATTTATTAAAAAAATAAAAATAGTCAAGATTATTTGATCCTTTGTCGAATCATCAAAGTCGCGTCTAAATAAACATTAAATAAACATATTTATCTTTAATTCTTTCAAAGTTGATAACATATGTATATTTAATTGGAGAATACTCATGATTTATTTTTACATTACAATTCTTTTGTAGATAAGAATCAGATTGAAAGAATTCTTCTTAAACAATTGTATCACTTTATTAAATAGTTGAAATATTTATGCATTTCGAAATTAGAATGAGTGAGAAATATCTCTTTAGTTTAACATTTCTTTTTAGAATCGTAACTGGAAGAAATAAGAAAATGATTTTAATTGTTTCAGAAATGTTGCAAAGAAATATGGAGAAACATTTGGAGAAAAAAACTGGCCGAAATTACGGTCCACCGGGTATGAAGAAATTAATATATTTCATTGACGATATGAATATGCCGGAAGTCGACACTTATGGCACTGTGCAACCTCATACGCTTTTCAGGCAACACATTGATTACAATCACTGGTACGAAAATGGAATTGGCTTTGATAATTCAACGAAATATTTTTCTAATAAATATTATAATTCGTTTAACATTAAAGAAAAAAAAAAAATACAATGGAATTATCATAATTGTAACGTAATATATGTACATTGTTTGATTGTTGAAATTCCTACAAAGAGTAATTCTTGATTGTTTGGAATAATTTAGGTATGACAGAACGAAACTGACCTTGAAAGAAATTCATAATACACAATACGTATCTTGTATGAATCCCACTGCGGGAAGTTTCACGATAGATCCCCGTTTGCAGAGGCATTTTGCTGTTTTCGCAGTTAAGTAAGTGTTGTACGGTAACAACATGAATATTATTATTATTGTAATATAATAATGGCGATAATAGTTTGTAATTTTATAAAATTAGATTTGCGTTTCAATATTCTGCGGTATGTATTATAATATTTATTTATTTCTACTGCATTTTATTTTGTTCGTAATATAATTATTAATATTAAATTGTTTGTACCTAAATATTTTTTAAAATAATTGGCCTATCTTGTCTCATGCCTCGAACATATAATATTGTATTACAGTTTTCCATCTGGCGATAATTTAATTAGGATCTATAGCCAAATACTGGATCAGCATTTGACGAATCCGTTCAATAAATTCAACTTGGCGGCAATAAAAATTGCTGAGTCCTTATTGGCTGCAGCATTATATTGTCACGGAAAAATCTCAACTACTTTCTTGCCAACTGCGGTTAAATTTCATTATGTGTTCAATCTGCGCGACCTATCGAATATTTTCCAAGTAAGACTCATTTGTAAAAACTGGCAAAAGTGACCCCATTTGGGAGTCGTAATTTAAGAAGCACTGCCTCAGAAAAATTATGTTGTATTTTTTCTTTTTTATATAATTACCAAGATTTGCTGTTCTCTTTTTTCAAGGGTATACTTTTCGCCAACGGCGAGGCTGTGCCAACGACCAATCATTTGATACGATTATACGTCCACGAAGCGTTGAGAGTTTATTCCGATAAATTGGTCAGTGTTGATGATAAAAAAACGTTTGACCAATTGTTAAAGGAATCGCTCCGTAAAAATATTCCTGTAAGTCATGCGTCATTTAAGTATTGAAATAGTACACAATCGATATACAAATAATTAACAATAAAAATTAGCGAGTTTGATATAAATACTGTTACTTATAATTGAGCTAAAATTGGCAAATTTACAAAATGTTGAAGCTAATTTCTGAAAAGTACAATGTAAGAATGAAGAATATACATAGTATATTATATATAAGAATAATGAATTATAATTAATTATAAGAATAAGTATCTTCCAGTTGCTAAATCGAGTTAATTATTTTAGTATTCCACAGCTCAACAATTACGTTTTTAATTATAGGAGATAGATGAAAACATTATATTCGCCGAGCCAACGATATACTGTCATTTCGCGGAGGGAATTGGTGAACCGAAATATATGCCAATTAGAGATTGGCAACAGCTGACAAAATTACTGGACGAGGCTTTAGTGAACTACAATGAATTGGTAATAAAGTTGTCGAGTACACGTGCTCGATCATTTTCAGGATCTATAAAATGTTTAAACATTAACATCATTAAACAGATCTATTAGCAGCTTATAAAACAATGAAAACTTAGTTGTAGATCAATTCTTTAAAATATTTTTAAAAATTCTTTTCCTTGACCTTTAGAATTTAAAATCAGAAATTTTATATTTTTAACTATAGCCTTATTATTCTGTAATTATCGTATACTACTCCTTTACCAAATATAACAAACAACTAAAGTTTGTAAAAACATTGTCGCGCTTCTATTTATTTATATCGAAATTTTGTACTCTAAAACAGGTATCAGCTATGAATTTAGTTTTCTTCGACGACGCAATGTATCAAGTGTGCCAAATAAATCGTATCTTGGAGTCACCAAGAGGAAACGCACTTCTGGTGGGAGTTGGAGGAACCGGAAAGCAATCACTTTCATCCCTTGCATCCTTCATATCAGGCTTAGAGGTGCTCTTGAAATTACTATTTCCAAATCATAATTACCAACGCTATTACAATTACACGAATATTGGTAAAGTTCAAACAGAGTTCATTTAAAATTCGAAATAATTGGAATCTGTTAATGTAACAATTGAGTTAAAGTTAAAAGTTGTTAAAAGTTGTTTCAAATCACCCCCCGAACCACCCCTTTCAAGGAATTCCATATTTTTATTGTTAGCCGCTTTCTGAAAAAAATTTTGTGGAATATACCAGAAATGTATATATTCTTAAAAAATTCATAACTTTGTTTGTTTTTTAAAACGCATTATATCTTACAAATAAAGTAAGCTATAAAATTAAAAAATGTTTAAATTTGTGATCGTTATTCTATGTGTCGATGCAGATTTTCCAACTGCAATTGAAGACAGGATATTCGATAACTGACTTGCGAACCGATCTAGCAGGTTTATATTCCAAGGCAGGACTCAAAGGAATCGGAATTACTTTCTTAATGACAGATTCCCACGTCGCCGACGAGAGATTTTTGGTTCTTATAAACGATATGCTTGCTTTCGGTGAAATATCAGAATTATTCGCCGACGAGGAGGTCGATAATATAGTAAATTCTGTAAGAAACGAGGTAATTTTCAATCAGCTGAAATTATAATTGGTATATTGGCATATATTGACACGGTGATTTTAGGTGAAACAAACTGGAATGATCGACAGCAACGAAAACTGCTGGAAATTTTTCATCGATCGCGTTCGAAATCGATTGAAATGCGTCCTCTGCTTTTCCCCCGTTGGAGCAACGTTGCGAACCAGAGCCAGGCAGTTCCCAGCAATCGTAAACAACACTTCCATCAATTGGTTTCAGAGTTGGCCACAAGAAGCATTAAAATCGGTTTCTACTAGATTCTTGCAGGTAAGAAAATTTCCGGCTTCTACGCGAGTTTTGGGACACCCTGTAGATCGAGAAGTCCTTTAACACTCAGCCGACCAATCGAGGAGATCTCTCCACTTTAAAAAAAATCGGTATACGACCGATCGAGGAGATCTCCCGTTTTGACCTTATCAATGCGTTACCTTATCAACGCGTTTTTCTTTTTTCGTCTTTATTTTTTAGTCATCTTTAATGTTTCCAATTCTTTATTACCTATACTTCTTGAACAATCTACAAAAAATAATTATTACATACTTTTAATTTTATGGTTTGCATAAACAATGCGCGAAATCACTTAAATAATCTTCAGACTTCTTTGATTTCAAATAGTGAATATCGGCCCGCGTCACTTGCGAACTAAAACAGAAAATTAAAACAACGTTTTTCCGACAAAAATACTAACAGCAAATCAATTGCAGGAATTAGAGGATTTGCCGCAAGAATATAAACAGTCGGCTTCTCTGTTCATGTCGTTTGTGCATACTAGCGTCAACAATATTTCCGCACTTTATCTGCAGAATGAGAGAAGATATAATTACACGACTCCAAAGACATTCTTGGAGCAAATAGCTTTGTACTCGAAGTTACTCGTGGAGAGAACCTATGATATAAATGCGATGATACAAAGATTGAAGAATGGTTTAGAGAAGTTGGAATCTTGCGCTGGTCAAGTAAGAATTCCATTATTACTGTTTATGTATTAAGAATGCAGTAAATTCCAATCAATTCTTTAAGAACTCAGAGTAGTTTAGAACTGTGAAATAAATGGGTACGGATTAATCATCAACAATACTATATTCAACACTATACATATATGTATATACATGTATATTTACATATATATTTATTTTTATATATATTTATATTTATATTTATATTTATATATACATTTATATATATTTCTATATATGTATATATATATATACATTTAGTGAATTTACACATCACCCTAATTTGGTTTGGTAGGTAAGCGAATTGAGAGTTGTTCTGGCAGCTCAAGAAGTTGAATTAAAAAAGAAGAACGAAGTTGCAGACAAAATCCTGGCAGAAGTTCGTGCTGAAAACACTAAAGCAGAAGCTGAGAAAGCCATTGGCATGTTATAAGAACTAATTGAAATATTAATTACCTAAAATTTTTTTTTTATTTTGAAATAATCTTTGAAATCGTCCAAGGACTAACTGTATTTATTAATATATTGATTAACGAATCAAATGCATCGTTGACGTATACAAAATTGCGTAAGAATAAGTATATGACAAGTATGTTAATTGCAGTCTCTGAAGAGGAAGGAAAAATAGCAGAAATAAAGGAAACAATAGCTGAAAGACAAAAACGTTGCGACGAGGACTTGGCGAAAGCAGAACCTGCTGTTAGGCAAGCTGAAGCTGCACTTGATACTTTGAATAAGGTTAGATATCATTTAGAATTGTGAAAAAAAAAACAACAAATATATACAAATATCTGAAGATATAGTTTATTTTATTACTTGTAAATAATGTATCACTTGAATCCAATAGATTTACTCGCACTTGAACACGACCTCGTTCAATTCTTTTTAATTATTTAATTGTCTAAATGAAGGTATTAATATAAAATCTGTATAAATACTTCGATCATATCGTCTCTGCTTCGGATTTGTAATAGTATGTATGAAAACGACCAGTCTCGTGATAGATTTTTGCAAGGAGAACGTACGCGATTGAAATTGTTGCATAATAATTTTGCTGATAGCGTGTCATTAAACCATAAAACTTTTGAAATTTACAGAGCAATCTGACCGAATTGAAGTCGTTTGGAACGCCACCGGAGCAAGTGGCGATGGTAGCGCAAGCAGTTTTGGTTCTGTTTGCACCTAAAGGACAAATACCGAAGGACAGAAGTTGGAAAGCGTGCAAGGCAATGATGGGAAGTGCAGACGGATTCCTATCGCAACTACGGAATTACGACAAAGAGAACATTCACCCTGAAGTAGTTAGAGCTATTCAACCCTACATTAACGACAAAGGTTCGCAGAAGTCGCTTAACACTTTCGCTGCGGATGACGCACATGTGCGTCCAATTGAAAATATATGGTTGTTTTTATTATTTTTCAATTTTCACTTTTTTTTATGTTACTGTTACGTTACTGTTATGTTATGAATTACCCTCCAACGAGGAAACTTTGTAAAACTGTTTTAGAGTTTGACCCAGAGATTATTTATTCAAAGTCTCAAGCAGCTGCAGGCCTATGCAGCTGGGTAAAAAATATAATGGTCTTCTATTATATTAACGAAACCGTGAAGCCACTGAGAGCCGCCCTTGCGCAAGCAAATGCTGAGTTGAAAGCTGCTATGGATCACTTGAATGCCTTAAGAGCGAGACTAGGGGTAGGTATCTATCAATTTCAGCATTTACATCTCATTGAACAGTGAATCCTGCCTATGTACATTTACGATCAGAAGAAATTCTTTGTACCCTGTTTCTCTCTCTTTAACCTTGTTTGGGAGAGAAGAAGAAATTTTTTTTTTTAAACATCCTAATGTACTCAAAGGCATTGTCATTGATCTGAATTGATTGATAGGAATTGCAAAAAGTGCTCGACGTTCTGGGAGACAAAATGAACGCTGCCCTTGCGGAGAAACAGAAATGCCAAGACGAAGCCGATGCTACTGCCTTAACAATTGACCTTGCAAATAGATTAGTGAATGGTTTAGCATCTGAAAAGATTCGGTGGACTGAAACCGTGCAAACGTTAGTATCACTGATATCTCCATTAACATTTTCATTTATCTGTTTTACAAAGGAATGTCTTGGGTGATCCTCAGATCTTGTTTCCAATTCTCATTGAGAATATATAAATTTTATAGAATGTTATTTCAAGATCAATCGAATAACATCAATGTTTGGTAAATGGGACAGTATATAATTTAGTGGGATTAGTAAATAATCTAGAAATTTCAGTTACCAGATTAAATTGAAATTCTCCGATATTTTGAAATCAGACAATCAATTTTGTTATACGTTTAACATATTTAGGTTGAAGGACTCGGCAAGTAATAATGCCAGATGATATTCTATTTGTAACTGCATTTCTTTCATGCATGAGTTAGATCTAAGTTAGTTCAAATACGAAGAATCTAGCAGTTACCAGATTAAATTGAAATTCTCCGATATGTAAAAATCAGACAATTAATTTTGTTATACGTTTAACATATTTAGGTTGAAAGACTCGGGAGTAACAGTGCCAGGTGACATTCTTCTCGTAACTGCATTTCTTTCGTACATGGGTTGCTTCACACGAAAGTATAGAACTGATTTAATGAATGAAAATTGGTTGCCGTTTTTGGAGAACTTGGAAATAAAAATACCACGAACCGCCGATTTAGACGTTTTAGGTTTATTATCCGACGACGCGCAAATTGCTCAATGGAATAACGAAGGTGTAAACATTATACTATTTTCTGATTTCGTTTCGTTGTTATAAAACGAATGATACATTAAACGAACCGCTGGTAATGAGCGCGTTATAAACGTCGATAGATTGGATTGTCTAATTAATAAAATAACGCAGCGAATTCTCTTAAAGAAATTGCTGTATAATTATTCGAACAAATTTGTACAAATTAATGGAACAGAAAATTTGAAAATTTAATTTGTTCGAAGGTTTACCAACCGATAGAATGTCCTCCGAAAATGCAACAATTTTAATGAATTCTACGAGATGGCCTCTAATAATAGATCCACAGATGCAAGGAATAAAGTGGATAAAAAATAGATACGGAGAAGAATTGCAAGTACTTAGACTTACACAGTCCAATTATTTGAGCCTCGTCGAAATTTCTATTGCAAATGGAGGAATTGTTTTGATTGAAAATATTATGGAAACGATCGATCCTGTCTTAGATCCTGTTATTAAGAGGGATCTAATAAAGAAGGGAAGGTACCTGTCCATTTATAATTATACACATTTTGTATCATACACAATGGAACAAATAGAGATAGTATATCTATTACAATAAGTTATTATTTCATCTAGAGGAATATTAATTGATCAACACAAATTACGTATTATACAATTTGCTTGCAATACGAACAGATCATAAAATACTGAAATTTTTACACAAGGGCTATCAAAATTTGGGATAAGGAGATAGATTACGATCACCGTTTTCGACTGATCCTGCAGACGAAGTTAGCCAATCCTCATTACAAGCCTGAAATACAAGCGCAGACGACTCTCATCAATTTCACTGTAACAAAGGATGGTTTAGAAGAACAGCTACTGGGAGATGTCGTTAAAGCCGAAAGGCCTGATTTAGAAGCTAAGAAAGCTGAGCTGACTACTCAACAAAATACTTTTAAAATTACTCTCAAAATATTGGAGGACGACCTCCTACACAGGTACGAAAAATTCGAATACACCCAGAAGATACCCTGTTTGTATCAGGTTGTCCCAAAAGTTTCTTTCGTGACTTGCATTCAGTTATTTATGTGGCAATGTTTATGTAAATATACAACCAACTTCCTTAGACGTTTGTACGCTTTTCGTTTCGCTTGTACCTCAATAGTTTAAAAGTTATAAGTAAACTGCGGATCTTTATGCATTTATAGGAAATTTGAACGTGCAAGAAATTACAAAATGCAAACAATATGCAAGAATATAAAAAAAGATTGAAAGTAAAGTTCATGTTATAGTATTAGGTTGTCCCAAAAGTTTCTTTCGTGAGTTGCATTCAATTATTTTCTGCGGCAGTGTTTATATAAATAGACAATCTAATTTCCTAGACATTGATGCTGTAACAGTAATGGAGCGAAATGAATTGTACACAATTTAGTAATGTAACATAAGACATAAAATATTGCGTATGTATTAATTATTAATAAAACGAAAGGAACTTTTGGGACAACCTGATATTTGCAGAATAAAATAAATTCCTATTTAGGTTCAATTCTTGTGGGCACGTTCGCCAAGATCTTATTTTGCATAAAGATCCGGAGTCTAGTTATAAGCAATTGTTGATACGCCCAAGAGTTTGTATACGGGTACAAACAATTCTGAATTAAATGGAGAAAACAGATTTCAAAAATCTTAAAAATTGACGAAGTCCTCTCTTGTGGGTATCAACAATTGCTTATAAATTTTACACTATTGAGGTACAAACGAAAGGGAAAGCGGTACAAACGATTTTGAATCACATAAAAAAAAGGGATTTCAAAAATTTGAATGTCGGGTGGTGGTCATTTTTCCAATTTTTTTTTTTTGTATCAGTTGATGAAGATACAAACGTAAGCTATTGTTGGTACAATCAAGTACAAACTAAATACTAACAAGGCATTAAAAAACAAATCCTAAAGACCCTTTCGAAAAATCGTTCGTTTCTTTTTTAAAGATTATCAACAGCAGGACCAAATATTCTAAGTGACGTCGATCTGGTGATAAATCTGGAGACCACAAAGAAAACTGCTGCAGATATAGAAATAAAGGTGGCAGAAGCCAAAGTGACGGCTGTAAAGATAGACGAAGCCCGAGAAATTTATCGCAAAGTCGCGACCAGAGCCAGCCTTTTATATTTTGTTCTGAACGATCTTAGCAAAATAAACATGCTCTACCAATTCTCTTTGAAGGCTTTCAGTGTCGTTTTCCAGAATGCTATTAAGTTCGCAGAACCCGAGGAAAATTTACCGAAACGCGTTAATTTCTTGATCGACAGCATCACTTATTTAGTTTTCATTTACACTAGCAGAGGACTGTTCGAAAGTGACAAACTGACGTTCCTTTGTCAAATGACCATTCAGGTATACTTTCTTAATAAACGTTGTATCCAACTGAACTCTCTTTGATGGTATATTCGATTATTAATTATTTAATCAAATTCATTGTACACCTATTCAGCGTTCTAGTTTGTTTCAGATTTTTATGCAAGCGAACGAAATAACGCAATCGGAGCTCGATTTTCTTCTTCGATTTCCATACATTTCTGATCTAGTCAGCCCTGTGGACTTTCTCACGAACGTTGGTTGGGGTGGGATTAAATATTTGAGTCAAATGCCCGATTTTCATAATTTGGAAAAGGATATAGAGGGTGCTGCGAAAAGATGGAAAAAATTCGTAGAATCAGAAACACCGGAGCGAGAAACGTTCCCTCAGGATTGGAAGAATAAAACTGCATTGCAACGATTGTGCATTATGAGATGCCTCAGGCTGGATCGAATGACATACGCCTTCAGGTTACTCGTTTATTTAGACACGGTCACCCGCTGTTCAACTTTACCTATGCGTCTGTTTTCATTTAAAACGCAATAATCTGTCGGTTCGCATAGATCCTTCGTAGAAGAAAAACTTGGCGCAAGATTTGTCGAATCCAGATCTCCTCCTTTTCATAAATCCTTCGAAGAAACCAGTTCGATTACACCTATATTCTTTATCCTGTCACCGGGTGTTGATCCTTTGAAGGTATCTGATACTTAACCCTGAACAGTAAACATGGGATCTTTCGGGCTTTTACAAAATTTTGTTTGTTTATGAATATAGTACATGTAACGGGTTCATAATTACTGAGGATTTAGTACAGTCACACGATTTACACTTTACAATATACACTATACAATAATATACACTATACACTATACAATATACACTATGCAATATACAATATTGTATATTTCCATTTAATGTTTGAACTCAAAGGTCATTTCAAGGTCATGTAATGTACATATCTGAACGTATTTTTACATCAGCTACATTAACATCGATAACCTTGTAAACTCCGAACAAAATTACCCTAGAAAAAGAAATCTTTTGAATGGTTTTTTCAAACCATTCAAATAGCATAGAAAATATTTTTTGTTCCCCCACAATTAGAGGAGATATTTAGGTGGCCTTACTTAGGTGGACCACCCTGTATACACTATACAATATATACTATACAATATGCACTATACAATATACACTATATACTTTACATTTTGCACTATACACTATATACTTTACTCTTTACACTTTACACTATACACTTTATACTTTACACTATACACTTTACACTTTACAAGTTCGCAGCCATTAGCTCGCTGTGCTACCCCGAGATATGCCGCGAAGGAGGTCGCGTTACTAATGACACTCTGATTTACTTTATATTTATACTTTATTGGTTAGATAACACTTTACACTGTTTACTACTCGATGGCTTCCCTTCGACTGCCTGCCTCTTCTAGTCGGCAGGGTCCTTCTCCCACTCTCCGGCCTTCCTTCCGATCAGCCTCGCTCTTCGCCGCTATTACTCGTGACGAACAATCCTTCGTCGCGAATAATACCGATTACCAGGTCTCACCACGTGGAGGTTGCTGCGACTGGAGACACGGAGATAGAAGGAATCAAACTTCCTTCGATCTCCCTCTACATAGAGTATACATACATAGATGCATACTCTACATAGAGTCGACGAACTTAATACTAAGTACGAAACGATGAAAATCGAAGGAAAACAAAATTCCCTTCGATTTCCAAAGTCTATGTCTGACTCTGCCAAATAATACGAACAAGCAAAAGAATTGGACAAATGATTAATAATTATTTGACAGTTCGACAATATGACTTTGCTGTAATATTAACGTTTCGTCAATTGTATTATCCTCTGGAACAATACGGATTTTACTTTATAATATTAGTATACATAGATTCGTACTTACATAAGTCAAAGTGCGCGATAATGTGACTTTGCCACAAACGATAATTGCGTAATGGAAATCGAAATTGCAAGTCCAAAGTAAATGTAAGAAGTTTTGTGGCGAAATATAAACAGTTAACTTATGGCCCTTACACCAATTACTAAAGAAAAAATCGGTCCACGATCACCAAACATTAGCCTGTATATGCACCATAAATTAATTACACGAATAACAATAAAAAAAGAAAAATAAACAATAAAATCGTAGCCAACGTAAACACTAAACACTAATAGAAATAACGATATCAAAGGATGTAGAGAAGCTCGGAAGTCAACTGGATTTCACTACTGAAGGAAGAAATTTCCATAACGTGTCCCTGGGCCAAGGACAAGAAACCGTAGCTGAGGAAGCAATGACTATTTCGGCGAACGAAGGCCACTGGGTGATTCTGCAAAATGTTCATTTAGTTAGGAAATGGTTGCCCACTTTGGAAAAGAGAATGGAACAGCTTTCGGAAAATCCGCACAATGATTATCGGTTGTTCATCAGTGCCGAACCCAGCGCCGATCCTCACGAGTCGATAATACCTCAGGTGACTAGTAAAACTATTTAATTTTATTATTAACCAATGCTGTTTTAGTTAGACGAAACATGTGATCCAGTTTCTAGCAGTTAATTAAATTTTACTGGCACAAATATAAAACTTCCACTTAGAAAGAATTTACTCGTCAGCTTTTTTTTAGAAAAGAAAAATAGATAGTTATCGTTTGTAGAAGCTTATATTTAAACACTTATTATAAATTCTCTGCAGGGTATATTGGAATCAGCCATAAAAATTACAAACGAACCACCATCTGGAATACAAGCAAACATTCACAAAGCATTGGATAATTTCAGTCAGGAAACTCTGGATTCCTGTAGCAAAGAAACTGAATTTAAGGCGATATTATTTGCGCTTTGTTATTATCACGCAGTGCTTGCCGAACGCCGAAAATTCGGAGCGCAGGGCTGGAACAGAGTAAGCGTCGTTATTATAATTCTACTGGAACGACTTTGGCAAAATTGTTCTTTCATTCGTGAATAAATAAATATTTGTTGGATTATAATCGAACGTTATGAGGATTTTAAGTTACTGTAATGAAATAATTCTACTTTCTTAATGACAGTCTTATCCGTTCAACTTTGGAGACTTAACGATCAGCGTGTCCGTATTGTACAATTATTTGGAAAACAGTGTCAAAGTGCCTTGGGAAGATCTTCGCTATTTATTTGGAGAGATAATGTATGGGGGCCACATAACGGACGATTGGGACAGAAGACTATGTAAAACGTATTTAATGGAATACTTAAAGCAAGAACTGGTGGAAGGTAAGAAGTTCCGGATTTACTTTGCTGCTATATATCTACCATGAAGACTGTATAAAGGAAATCCAACTCCATACGAAAGTTACTAGAAAACAGTTAGCAAAATCCCGAGCTTTAAGTTATGAATATTTCTACCACTCGCGGCGCGAGTGAGCACAGACTACGAATATATATGTCATATGTGTATGTATTATCATATATATCGTAGTCTGTGCTCACTTGCGCCGCGAGTGGTAGAAATATCGGGATTTTGCTAACAGTTTTCTAGTAACTTTCGTATGGAGTTTGATCTCCTTATACAGTCCTCATGATATCTACCAACTGCTATCGCCCATTGATTGTAGCGCTTGCGCACAACTGCTTACTCGTAACTTTGGCGTGAGAAATGCTTAGAGTATATACAGTGTATGAAGTATATACAATGCTTTGAGTATGTAGACTTCTATATACTCAAAGGGGAAATGTTGATTATGGACTATTGACTATAATGTGGATTATGGACTACACTATAGCTTGAGCGGTTCATGTACTGTATGGTCGAAGCGTTAATACTAAAGCTCTTACCGAAAACACGTACAATGCGATACACCTTATACATATAATAAAAGGTTAATACCTTTCCTCCTCTCACCACCTTTCTGCACTTCTATTATCAGTTGTGCATTCTGTTTCCTGCACCAACTGCACAGACCGTATAGGCAACCGTTCCGTTTCATTCAATGCACGCATCAAAGCGCACAAAATTCCCCAGATTCCCACCACTTCTCACCCAACTATCACAGCTCGGAGTCGATGCGTTCGCGGCAAATTCAGAAAAGTTTGTTGCAGAAATAAGATGAAACATAGTCAATGAAATGGCATCAATGCGCACAGCACATTGAATGCGATCCATGCGCTCAACATACCCTTACATGCGCCTTCTCACACCTCTCAAACTTCATTCATTCGCTACTACTACTACTTTTCCACTAAATTCAAACTGAAAACAGTTATTATGTAATTTAAATTCAAATATTGTATTGAATTACAATATAATTCAATTCAATTTCAATTTACAAGTTATTAGTAGACTGGGTGTCTTTATGCATTTATAGGAAATTCGAATGTGCAAGAACCTACAAAATGCAAACAATATGCAAAAAATATAAAAAAGATTGAAAGTAAAGTTCATGTTATAATATTTGGAGAATAAAATACTTTCCTATATAGGTTCAATTTTTGTAGGCACGTTCGCCAAGATTTTATTTTGCATAAAGATCCGCAGTCTAGTTATTAGTAAAAGTTATTAGTTAAAACACAGCACTATTAGAGATTGTTTCTCGTTCTGTATTCAGGCGAATTATATTTGGCTCCGGATTTTTTGGTACCACCAAATAGTGATTATACCGCGTATCATCAATACGTTGACGACTATTTGCCCGCTGAGAGTCCCGTGCTGTACGGACTTCATCCTAACGCTGAAATTGGTAAAAAAATAATAATTTTAGAGAAACTTCGGCGACTTAAACTTATAATTATACAAATAATTTTCACTGACAATATAAATTCAGAGTGCTTTTATTGAAATCATGTTTCCATTAGGATTTTTAACGTCGACTGCGGAAAATTTGTTTAAAACGTTATTGGAAATCTTGTCGCAAACTGCGAGCGCTGCGGCAGACGGTGAGGTTTCCAGAGAAGACAAAATAAAAGGAATTATAGAAGATTTGTTAGACAAACTACCAGAAGAATTTAATATGCAAGAACTTTACGGCAAGGTCATTGTGTTCTACATACAACATTATATGATTAAGACAACTCGAGAATATGACATAAAACAAAACATTGTATTATACGTTCTACTTACTAACGAAACAAAAGAAACTTTTGCGACAACCTAATGTTTGGTCTAGAATGGACATAAACTGTCCATGCGACTTAATATATTGTAGTATTAGTATTTTTGAGATCAATAATTCCATGATTGACGAAATTCATGTAAAAAAGATGATAAACCGCTCAAATCTATGCCTAAAAATCGTAGGTCGAAGATCGCACGCCCTTTGTTACGGTAGCATTGCAAGAATGTGAACGAATGAACATTTTGTGCGACGAACTTAAAAGATCCCTTCGTGAACTGGACTTAGGTTTGAAGGTAATCAAAAAGTTGATAAAATAATCAACGTTTAACTATAATAATATATCGCGATAGGGTGAACTAACGATAAATGCTGAAATGGAAGACTTACAAAATTACATAATGATCGATGGCGTCCCTCCGTCCTGGACGAAGAAAGCTTACCCTTCAGATTTAGGATTAAATAGCTGGTTTGCCGATATGTTGAACAGGATAAATGAATTGTCCAACTGGACAGCAGATTTTAACGTAACTAGTCCCTCTACACAATTTTTGTGCTATTTAGCATACAACGGATCGGAAGGATTAACAGATTATAATGATTTTCAGCTACCCTCATCCATATGGTTAGGTGGCTTTTTCAATCCTCAGTCGTTTCTGACTGCGATAATGCAACAAACTGCGCGAAGAAACGAATGGCCATTGGACAAGATGTGTTTAAATTGTGAAGTTACAAGAAAATTTAAAGAAGAAATCACGTAATTATTTAAATTCAATTTTCCCTCTGCCATAAATTTTTCTAATTTCACAACAAAAATAGTTAATCACAGAATGCTTTCTTGAAACTGTGTAACATTCAACAAAACAAATAACAAAGTTACTTATTCTTGTTAAAAAATTACTAATAATACTTTTTTCAACCAAAATTTAACAGAATAGCACCAAGAGAAGGTGCATATATAAACGGATTATACATGGACGGTGCACGATGGGACATGCAAGCAGGATGTATCATGGACTCTCGATTTAAAGAACTGTATCCGCTAATGCCAGTAATGTATATCCGAGCAATAACGCAGGATAAGCAGGACTTACGAAATATGTACGAGTGTCCAGTATATAAAACACGATCACGAGGTCCCACTTATATATGGACTTTTAACTTGAGGACAAAAGATAAGGCCAGTAAATGGATCCTCGCCGGTGTAGCTGTTTTATTACAAATCTAATGGTATTATATGTATGATCTGTTATAATTATTATTTGAAATAAAAATAAACTTTTCAATTGAAAACAGTTATCCAACAGATATAAAATATTAAATAGTCGTGTTAATTTGTTTTGACATGTATAAATATGTTTTCTTCAATGCTTTCAAGTATTGTTAGGCAAGCATTAAAAGAAATTTAATGAAACAAATTTTTGTGATTATAGAAAAATTATTTATTTGGAAGTTAAGAAAAATTATATTATTATAATCAAAGACTATCACTACCTGTGCTTATCTTCTTTTGAACCCATATTTCTTTCTTTCATAAAATAGATCAGTCTTTGAACTTCCAAGATTAACAATTTTTGGACAACCGTCCCTCTGCAAACAAATAATTAAATACATAATATATACATAATATATAAATACTTAAAAAAAGAAGGATTTCGTATTAAAAGAAGACTTACGTCTTTTTCTTGAATTGTGCATTCTTTACAATAATAGGCATCGGAAACACCAGGTCCACCACAGATAACACATCTACCCTGATAAGACCCGTAATTGCATTCATCGCAAATTCTGACAAGAGTACATGGTCTTACATAGGAATCACATATTACACATTTCCCATCACATTTTTCACACAATCTTCCAATTGCTGAAAGTTAAAATTTCACTTTGTTATATGATATACAAAACAATTAGAACTTATGAATGTTTGATATATTTATAACTCTTAAGATTCTACTTTGAGAAGACAGTTTCATCATACCATTATTTTAATTACAAAATGATTTATACATTTTAAGTGTAACATTCATATATAATAAAACATTTCACAATTTTTAAGTAAACTAACACAATACTATATAATTAACTGTAACCTCAAATTCAAGAAACCTAACCTAAAACGCAAATTTAAATCTTACCGACTCCCGGTTGTTTTCTGCAGAAAATCAAATCTGGATGATGTTTAGCCATATCGCAGAATAAATATAACACAATAAGGGATACAACACACGAGTTAATTACACAAGTCTCTATACATGTAAACCACAAATTGATTGCATTTGTATATCAATTTGACGAGACATTACTGTAATTACGACGGTCACCTATAGAGTGAAGAGAGTACGAAGCCTAGCTTTCGGACGCCTTTTGGAGCACAGGAGAGAATGGTCCACGCGGCCGCGGTAGCGAAGGCTACGAGCTAAGCGGCCGCGTCAATGGCCTTCGATGCACGTTGAGTCACTTGTTCGCGTACAAGCTCGGCCGCTTAGCTCGTAGCCTTCGCTACCGTGGCCGCTCCACCGGTATACGCGCGCTCTGATTGGTCAGTGTTTTCCGTTAATATCTCCTCAACGAAGCCTCGGACAACATTTTCGCTAAGGAAAGAGTTGTTTCAAATCACCTCCCGAACCACCCATTTCAAGGTGTTACAACATTTTTGGGACACCCTGTATGTATGGTCGAAGGGTTAGGTACAGTTAGGTATATCGAAGCCGGACTCTCGCAATGTTGGCATTTTTGCCTCAGCACGTCTAGTACTAGAAGGCACTAGAGTAGGCTGTACTGATACTAGAGTAGTCTGTGATAACGTACTCTGCAACTAGAAGAGTGTAGGGGATTTAGAAGGAATGATTGGTATCGCATATTCCTAAATAATTGAGCCGACGGTGCGTCCACCTAGGAGCGTCGGCTACCGACGTCCGCCGCAGCGGCGACAGAGTCAACATCCGGCGACGCAGAGATGCGCACGTTTCGGCGCTCGCCGAGAGAAAAGGGACGCCGCGACCGTGACTTCGGGACATGAGAGCGACGATGAAGCCCGCCAGCCTGCAAATCAGCACTTGAGGAGCACTAATTTCTAGTAGTACGAACAACAGAGGATTCAGGCGGTTTACTTGAGTTTTACCTAGGATCAATCTTCGCTTCTAAAGTTCATCCTGAAATAATCAAGAAGCTATCCTTTCTATCAGCGAGGTAACGCACCTCTTTCTCTCAGTCACGAACGGTTCTATAATCCCCTTTTTAAAATAGAAATGGTTGGATGCATACTATTCGATATTTCGTTAGCTAATTACTAAATCCTTTCGTTCGTTACATCTAATATATTTCCATCGTGTTACATAGAAGTTGATTAACGAGTTGATAAATACTTTACTACTTACTTTTTTTTCTGTAAATGTCGCTATATTTTTGTACACTTTGATACTGTACAGGTTGTTTTTATACTTTTGTTTAGAACTGGATTAAGATTTTCGTAGTATTAACTAAATTAATAGAGCTTCTATTAATTTTGTCTATTTAAAATTGTCCCGAGTTTGTAATTTGAATTTATTCAACTGTTCGAGTCAATGTTCGTTTTGCTGTATTTATTTGGTTATTTTAATTATTCTTTTGTGTAGAATTAAGTTTATCAGATATGTACGAAATAATGTATATTGTTTTATTCGATTTTATGTTGAATTGTTATTGTTGTTACTCAATATTATTAACCGAATTCTTGTTGTATTTGTAAACATTTCATAATAAAAAATATAACCTTATTTCCGGTGTAAAATATTTACTTTTGTAAATATAATGATTAGAAGATTTTAATAACATTTTGTAATTGAAACTCTAGGAGACTATTATTCTTAAATACTCCAAAGCATGAATCTGTTATGTTTTTATGTGTTAGTCTATTTATTAATACGATATTCTATAATATTAATGTTAAATGTATTCAATATTTAAAAAAAACAATTTATTACTGTTTATTTTTCTGTTTAATTTTAGATCAGGAGATTGTTCGTTTAGTGGTTCCTATTGTGGATTCGTTATCACTACTTCTAAGAGTGTTCCTTGTCCCCTTGCCTCGCCCTAAGAGGTTCTCGACGTCCATAGTTTAGGACACGAGGTATGTTGCATTGTTATAATAATTGTTTTTGTTCATTTCTTTCCCAACTTAGAATTTAATTGAAAGTAACAAAACATCTCTGATATCTAATTTGAATTTTCTAACTCACCTTTAATGATATAATTTGGTATGAATTGTTTCAGAGCCATGTCATCGGGCGCAGGTTCAAGTGGAACTGGCCGGGGGCGTGGTTCATCGCTAGCAGACAATAAGCCAGAAAGTAAGGAAGCGAAGCCAAATCCAAAGATGTCAAAAGCTTTAGGAACATCTGCCAAGAGGTAGCACGTCCATCATTCAAAATTAAAGACTCTTCTGTGTAGGCTTGTAATGACTTCGTTAATCTTCTTGTCACAGGATACAGAAAGAATTGGCAGAAATAACGTTAGATCCACCGCCAAATTGCAGGTTTGCACTTTTTTATTAACTTTCACATTAGTATAACATGATTAAGATAGTCTGGTACTTACAAGATTTAATTTTCCAAATTTTCCCACAATTTTTTCAAAGTGATGCTTCTTAGAAAACAACTCTTTTAAACACGAAGTAATATATTATTTTATTATTTGTTTTATAGTGCTGGACCTAAGGGAGATAATTTATATGAATGGGTGTCAACTATACTTGGACCACCTGGTTCAGTTTATGAAGGAGGAGTATTCTTCTTAGATATACACTTTTCTCCGGAATATCCCTTTAAACCACCAAAGGTACGTTAATAATATAATTAATTATTTTAATTATATAATAAGTCTTTATATTTACAATTTTATGCAATCAGGAATTTCATAATAATGAACTAACAAAACAGTAAAATATGTACTGTGAAAATGAAATTATTATATGAAATTTATAATAAATTATTTCTACTTTAATGTGCTCAGGACTGATTTTATGTAATGCCGTACTAACTGCTATATTTATTGAAAACAGAAAAGCTGAATATTTAATATAATTATTGAATATATATTTTGTAGCAATTGTAACTAACAGTGCACGTCGCAAAATGTTCATAGCGCAAATCATGCAAATTAAAGTACATAAAAGAATCTTATACATCTTATTCTAATTGCTTACTTTTATTGCTTTTCTATTTTATAACACAACATTTTATTCGTTATAGTTCATCTTCATTTCCATTACATTAGATCTTCACTTTCTCGTTAAGTAGAGTGTCTAGTAAAAACAATCTAAATTTATGTTTTAGTAGTTGTCTAGTACTGAACAATTTTCAATTAAAATTGAATCTAAAAAGAAATGGTAGAATTAAAAATTATAAACAGAAACAATGAGAAAATGGAAAGTATTGCCCCCTTTAAATGTTTATATTTCATGCTGACCAGCACTTTGATATATTTGAAAATCTATATTAAATTTTAATATGGAGAAATAGTGCTGAAATACAGTATACATTTTTTTTTCTTTTCAAGTTATTCATCCCTAATAATAACTCATTTTGAATGAAAATTCTATCAGCGGTTTTTCAGTTGCTTGCCGCGTTTTTTTCAGGATTCTCATCCTCCATTATGTGATGCGAATGGAAAGTCCATTGTGGGTCCCTGACGATCCACGTGGCACGGAAAAAGCAAGGGGCGTTAAATTACTAGTAAATAATTAATTGTTAACATAACGTTTTTAGGTCACATTCCGAACTCGCATCTATCATTGTAATATAAACAGTCAAGGTGTTATTTGTCTGGACATACTAAAGGACAATTGGTCACCCGCACTTACAATTTCCAAGGTCTTACTGTCCATTTGTTCACTTCTAACAGACTGCAATCCAGGTAAGATACAATCCACATTTATTGTAATTAAAGTTGAGCATTTTCATAAGAACGTTAATTAAATTTGTTGCTCTTTCTTTCTAATAAAAACAACATTTCACGACATATTAGTTTCTTTACGTGTTTCTATATGATTTTCAGTAATTAATAAACGTGACCTATAGAATCATTCCTTAAAATATTTAACAAAGTAAGACAGCTTACAGAATTTATTATTATTTGTTTTAGCGGATCCCCTAGTGGGGAGCATAGCAACACAGTATCTCCAGAATAGAGAAGAACACGATCGTATAGCACGGCTTTGGACTAAACGTTACGCCACATGAACAACTTTTTGAAAAATCCTGCCCTTTTCATTTCTTCGAAACGAAGAACGGCCACTTAAGGGAGCCCATTTAACTATACTGAAATTTTGATTATTCGAATCGATAAATTATTTTTAATAAATTAATTAAACGTTAGTTAAATTCTCTCGGATTAATCGAATGTTTAACTTATCAATAAACGATTAAATACAGAAGTGCACGATTGCTTGATCTTGATCCGAAGAAAGATAAATATATTCGTTTACATTGAACTTTATGAAAGATGAATGAAAACTTTTTACATATATTCGGTTGATCGATTAAGCGATTATGGGCGTTGCTTGGTGAATCATCTTTTATGTAAAAGAGATAAAGGAACAAATTTTCAAGTAAAATCGATAAAGTAAGTTAAAAGTCATCAAAAATGTGCTATTATTCGATGATACGTACAAATTTTTGTGTATGTTTAATTTGTTACAAATGTTCATTCGAATAATCATGATTCTGGTTCTCCGTACCTTCGAAAAACTTATTGTATGTATATGTATATCGATCGAAGGACCGCTTTAAATGAAAGACTCTTCAAGATCGTCGATTCGATCATTGTGATGTGCTTTTATATCGAGTATGTAAATGTGCCTAAGATGAATGAATGTGCGTACATGTGCAACCAAACTCTCTTTCACTCTCTAACTCTTGAGACAAAAATTCATCGTCCATCGTGTATTCTTACGTACATATAGTTAATTAGCGTTATAATCGAAATGATTACTTAAATTTTTTTCATCATACATTTTTTATGACGAATAATTTCTTTTAATTATGAATATATATTCCTTCAATTATTTAAACAAAACATACTAACGTAGAACATTTTCCAAATACAGAAATATTTCACTAGGAAGGTTAAGGAGCGAGAATAATCAATTCGTGTCAAGTAATTATAATAAGACATTTTTGTTTATATTTCTAACAAATATGACTTAAGAGTGAAAGAGTGAAAGTGAGGGACCTCCGTTTTTTTGTCCTCCGTTTTGTTCATTTGCTCGTTTTAAGAACTCGCGATGAGATAGTATTTAAAAGGATACGTCCATCGATAGTATCGAATAATAGGTTAGGCAATATTATGAACAATACGAATAATTCGACTTGTAAGTAATTACGCTGATAGTTATCTTAAGGGGCCCTATTAAATTTTTAGTTTTTCATATTTCTCTATCAAGTTTACATAAAGTAAATAGAACCATTTAATTAAGTAACACTATTTATTCTGACAAAAAAAGCGCATAACGATTTGCGAACAAATTGTTTATATATACCTTGACCCTTTCGATTCAAAGATTAACTTAGTTATATTTATTCAGTAATTACGACAACAAATTCCTTTCTACTGGTCTCTTATGAATTTAGCGTTCAATAATATACGAATGCTCGTAATTAACTAAATGTTGCGCTTATTTAATTTGACAAGATTGGAATTTCGATTATTTGAAATTCCATTTCTAAATTATGTGGTACTTGGGCCTGTGACATTTAAATCGCTACAACTGTAAATAAACAAAATGTCCTGTATATTAGTGATAAACCATAGATCATGATTTTTATCAGAATTTTATCGATTACATTAACAAACTGATTATAGTAACATTAATGATAATTTCGTCTAATAAGTCTCACAAAGTTATTTTCTTTCGTTAGGAATAAATTAATTGAAAGAACGATTTAACTATGCGAATTGTGAAACTAACAAAATTTTATGCTAGTTAATGATGCAGATAATGTTAGCAGATTGCAGAATAATTCAATAATGGTTCCTTCTGGTAAAAAATAAATTTGCAGAAAAAAATGTTAATCATATAATATAAGCACTGAGAATTTACTATTTTAATTAACGATTTAGGTTTTTATACTCGCGTTGTGTGATAAAGTTTCATCGTTTATTTAAATTTAATCACTGTCAAAATTCCTGTAAATATATTCTGCAACTTTTTCAGAACACGATCTATAGATCTTTTGGACCACTGAAATTGTATATAAATTAAACGTTGAATCTGCTCTTTTTATAATTAAAAAGGTTAGTCAAAAAGGGAATTATTTTTATCCAAATATGTTATATCTGAGAAAATCTAAGAAGACAATTATTTCAATGATATTTGAATGAAAATCGATATTTTAATAATCTCAGAAACCTCAATTTAAATTGATTCGTAAATTCGATGAATTAAAACAAAAGAATGTTCAAGACACATCTTTTAGCTATCTAAGTGTCCGAAGATTGTTTAAAAACATTTAAAATTATGTGTTACGATGTACGAATTACCGTTTAAATTGAATTCTCATTCTACTCTATTCTTTCCTGCGAATTTATTTGTTTTATCAACAAATAGTTGTAGGACAGTACAGGAGAGCATCCCATATAATACTGAATGTTAGCTGCTAATCATAAATAAATATAACAAAATAAAAGAAAAAGTCTGATCATATAGAATTCTCGCCGCCCTTTTTTCTTTACTTTGAAGCGATCGTTTTTTGTTCCAATTTCCTCTAATATATCAACTTTTAAAAATATTTTATACAAATAGGAATAATTTTCTCACAATTTAATTATTTTATGTAATATACATCGAATGGCAAATTTCTTAACTCCTACATGTCGATTTGTAGAGCGAACTTGTAAATAAATTTTGATTTAATGTTATGAAGTCTGTTAATTGGAAAATTATATCAAACCATAAATTCTCACGGAAATAATAATTATGCCGTGGGATAAATTAATGCAATGCTTACTTACTATAGTTTATTAATATAGATAAAAGTTATACGAACAAGACGTGCTAAAGTGATCAGTTCCTAAAGAACGTTAATAATGTATCCATTAATTAATTAAAATACAAGTAGAAAAATATAATAAAAAACTAATAAACGTCATAAAAAACAATCGTTTTTTTTCTCATTTAATATTGATTCCGTATTTTTTTTTTTTTTTTACCTTTCCATCAGTCTTTCCTTTTCAGCCGATTAATTAAGAATAATATACAAAACTTTCTGCTTCTTTACATGAAGCAATAATTACAATTTTTTTTTACAGAATTACATGAATCAATGTCGATCGGATCTTATCATTAAATGAGTGACGTTTGTTTTTGAATATGAAAGTTTTATGATTTAACCATGCGTTTAAAATTTAACATAGTTCAAAATGAAATACATGTATAAATCTATGACTTAAGACTACGAACTAAAACATCGTTAAACAGAGTCAATGTAACAAAAAACGAATCTACAATTTATAAATAATGCAATTAAAAATTGATAATCGAATATATGAACCTCGAGAATGTTTCAACAAAATTTGCAATATACAAATCTAAGTGAGAACATATTCAAGTATGTATCAAGTTTCAAATAAACTGGTATTACAATTACTTTAATTAACTCTAATCAATTAATTAACCACTTAGACACATCGCTAAAAATTAGGGACACTTAACGTTTCGGTTATCGTCTACTGAGAAATATATACCTACTAATTGTTTCCTTTTACGATTACGTCTTACTTAAATATTATTGAAACCTCGCTTATTATCTCGCGATAACTATTGAGTCCCCCTGTATCGGTTCCAATTTACATAAATATCGAACACAGACAACTCATAGAGCTTCGTTAAATTATTTAGTTTATTTCGTAATTTTTCTAATAAATATTAAATTGCTCGATGAATTAAGCAAATTTGAAAATTTATAAAATTAAAAATTACATGAATTATTTGCGATAATAATGCTAAATTATTATGTGTAAATAGAACGGAGAATTTATGATATATAATATTTTTATAAAAGATGGGTCAACGCTTAACTACAGTCGTACAAGTATCGATGCTTAACCCATTCAGCTTAAACTGAGCTATATAAATCTGCGAGGCTGTAATCACTGCAATATACCAATTATTAGTTATTAGTTGACTACGGATCTTTATGCAAAATAAAATCTTGGCGAACGTGCCTACAAAAATTGAATCTAAATAGGAATTTATTTTATTCTGCAAATAGTAAAACATGAACTTTACTTTCAATCTTTTTTATATTCTTGCATATTGTTTGCATTTTGTAAGTTCTTGCACATTCAAATTTCCTATAAATGCATAAAGATCCGCAGGCTAGTTATTAGTATAGTAATATCAATTATTAACGTAGTTCAGTGCTTGTAAAGCATATCCTAGGCCGAAATGCGTCACCACGAGTCTGAGACAACACCTCTCAGTCCTAAACGCAATATCAATGCAGTTTGTTCAGACCAAGTTCAAAATAAATCAAGCTGAATGAGTTACAAGATAATTGTAAGGTCCCAGAGACCCCTTTTGAAAAAGGAGCTGTAAAATTAACTTGAACAATTTTGGAAATTACTAAACAATAATAAATATATAATTGTAGGAATAGAAAAAATTTCTTTCTACTTTTTTTCTTTATCTTAGAATAAAGATGTATCAAACAAATGTCGAAAGTGAACTTTAACAAATCAATTTTTTCGAAGCAATTAATTATTCACGACAAAATTCTACACCTATTATATAATTATACATTTAAATTTTAGCAAGAAAACGTTCGTGAGCGATCACAGCGCCAAATTGGACGGCGTAAATGCACCGAAGTATACCAATACAATAATATTGTTATAGTTCAGTGTGTTAATGTTGCTTTAACCTTTTGTGCTCGGATGGCGCCTCTAAGGCGACACATGTAATTTAAAAATGATTTTGTGAACGTACAATTTCAAATTCACTTACATCAGAATACAACTAATTATGAATTGAAATAATACTACATTGAGTCATGAACGTTCGTAGGTGTTTTTCTTCGAAGTAGACTTTTTGGTTTCATAGAAATTTATTATAAAAATGGACTGGATTTGATTCTATAGAATATAGAAAAATGCCTCGAGCGCAAAGGGTTAAGTTTTCATGTAACATAAAATCACGTCACGACTTTTGACATTCTATGTTCAAACTTTGAACTTCAAAGTTTAACCTTTTCTGATTCCAATATATTCGAAAGTTTAACGATGCGTTATTACTTTTTAATCGCAAATATCTATTCCATTATTTTTTATATAAATAATTGATTTCAAAATATTACCAGCCGTCAAAATTATGTACAAAATATAACACAAACTGAATTTAAGACTGTACTAACTGCAACTCCTCAAAGTTAAATGACTTCTAGAAGGGCGTACGAAATACTTTATTTATTAAAACAATAATCTTTGGAATAATATAACTCATATTTGACGAAAGAAATATTAATGCGGTTCCTGGGGCCGTGCAACTATTGTTAAGGGTTAATTTACAATTACTAAAACTATCTAAAACATTAATCATTGTTTCTATGAACAATTCGAATTATTACAAAGTTAAACAACCACTTATTTACATTTCGATACAAGTGTTTTCTCGTCATCTTTGAAATGAACGTAATCGAGTGATCTAAAAGTATAAAATTAAATTTATAGAGTATGTGTATAATTTTAATTTTATATGTATATTAGTCATATAGCTCTAAAGATGAATCGAAAAGCAAATAAATGGATCTTTAAAACTTCTCGATTAATAATTCG
This sequence comes from Hylaeus volcanicus, assembly GCF_026283585.1. Taxonomy (NCBI): domain Eukaryota; kingdom Metazoa; phylum Arthropoda; class Insecta; order Hymenoptera; family Colletidae; genus Hylaeus; species Hylaeus volcanicus. The sequence goes on from NC_071979.1 coordinate 19,379,687, forward strand.
AATTACTTTTACAATGAATAAATGATTTCAATTTTGTTCTTTCTGGCAATCATAGAAATAGAGCAGGATTCGAATTTTGGAAACTTTAAAAGTTATTCTGGTTGGCTTTTTTGTTATTTAATTCTTTCAGACTTTTCTTATCTTAAGCCGAGGTACCTGGAGGTACCCGACCCAATTCTTTTGATTACTCGGTAACTTTCTTGTTACATTAAAATATGCGAGATTTCAAAATAAGGAAAAAGGGGATTGCAATGACAATTATTGTAATTACAATAAAATTCGTGTTAAATCGACGCAATGCCGTGAGTGAGCAATATTATTTCGTGACTTTTTTTTGGAAGCTGTTTTGCGTGAACGATAATAAAAATCTGTCGTCGCGAAATTTCGAATCGTTCGTGTTGACTACTATGCGATCGATTTTCTAAATTCTAAAGTTTGGACAAATTCTTGTATTCTTTTGTTGCACGATTCTACATAGCTTTTAAAAATGAAATCAATTTCTCTTTTGTCAACACTCAATCAGTGATACAAATCGTAACTACATAAAAAGTCTAAAAGAGGTAGTCAAAGTTTAAAAGCTTACTTCACACATTTTAAGAACAAACAGATAGAATTATAGATCATTCTTATCCAGTACAAACAACCGAAGATAAAATAAAGAAATGCTTTAGGAATTTTACGACCTTTTTCTGTTTTATCCTTAAAATGTGTAAAATATATACTTCTAAAGTTTGGTCATCTATTTTGGTTACAACTTGTATAAAAGAGTATAATTATAAAAATTGTAATTTGTAAAACTGCTCGAGAATAGATAAATGTATGTCTTTTTTTTCTAACTTAATGACTTATAAACTTTTTGTAGAGAGTTCATTGACAAAGATATAAATTGTTTTTCTACTTTAGATGTTTATATTAACTTTGTAGTTACTGAAGCTGGATAACAATATTTCTAATACTTACGAACTGCAATTCAGTATAAAAAAAATGGATGATTTTTAACTTAAATTTGTATTGTACAGTTCACTTTATGTCATTTTAGCTTATATAAAATGATAGTATATGTAAGTTTAGAGAACAAAAGAATAGTTCATACCAATTGAAGTCGATAAATAAAATTAAGTATTCACATATTTATTTGATTATTATTAATGTTTACGATAACAAAATACTATTAATAGAAAATAAGGTATTACGATACACCTTCAATATTTTGTCTTCAAATTCAGGAATTCACAAATTGAAGAATATAAAAAGTAAATATTTATCCAGCTCCGCTATACACGCTAAAAATGCATTTTACAAAATAAAACTACAACATACTAAATGAATTAAACATGTTGCACAGAGTGAATATTTAAAAGATGATTTTCATTTTAATATATTGAGGCACTGAAAGAGTCTTTCAGACTGTAACACACATCAAGCCAAATATATAGTGATCATCCTATCTCCGTTCAAAACATTCGTATGTCGCAAACTTTAATTTCATACACGGCGCAGTCTAAGAAGGAGCAGTTTGGTTTTTACCATTTGGCAGATAGTGGCAGTAAGTGAATTATAATTCTCCAATGGTCTGCTTTCTTCTTAAGATAAACTGCAGATGAACATTGGTTTAGTCTGCAGTCAGGTTCTAAGTAAATGGTCTTGCGACGACTTTAGAATTATTCTTTTAATGAATGCACGACGAACAACACTTAGAGTTATAATGCCTCCTAATGGATGTCAGATCAGTGTGCTGCGGTTTCGCTGGAAGTAGAATATAATTAAATTGTTCATGACAATATATAATTTCGGTTAGAATACATTCAGTGCCATGTGTGGCAAAGCAAGAATGTGCAGTTTACGCTTTCCAAAATAAGGAACTTAATTTAGGATATTGAATATTACATTATTAATTATACAATAAAATGCTAGATAGAGTAAGATTGTACTTAAATTTGAGATTCATTTCAAGATGTTAATATTCAGTGGCATTATAACTTAATTCTGTCACAAACAGAAAACCTCTATATTATTGACTGCCATAATGGACTGCTTTAATAGAGTTGTTTTTTTAAGTTGGAGATTAGATTCCCTCATATCTCTGTATCTTGAGCCACAACAAAGGGGTTTAAGAGAAACAGCTTCAGGACCTTGGTCAGCTGAAGCTGTAGCCTTTCCTGAACTGTTCCAGAGAAAGCAAACAAACGAATCAAAAATGCACACGACTGCTATCACCTTATATGGTAGCTCATAGACTCCTTGTCTACTTCATTACACTCTAACTGTCAACTTGAGTACTGAACCCAATAGCTTGGAAGGTATCCTTCGCTTATATTAGGTATCACACACTGTCGAGTCATACAGACCCAATGAAAAATTTTCATATGTAAAGATCATTGGCATCAAAAGTATGTGAATTTATTGGCACTATTTAACAATATAATTGTTTAGAAATTTGTTATCAATGATACAGTTTATTTAATCCATCATTTGATCCATTAATCTCAATGTATTTCTTTATAAATAATAAATTTGTAATCAATGAAACCTATTATTTAATTAAACTTTGAACCAAATAAAAATATCCATTCCATCAATTTAATATTCAACGTCCAAATTGTGGAAAGCGTAGATATAAAAATCAAGTTTTAAAAAAATTGTACACCGTTAATGTTTAACTGAACACATTTGTTTACTAAATGCATCGATTTTGCCTCAGTGCAGAGACAGTTCCATTTTGTATACAGAACTGATTTCAAAGTTTTCCAAATATACAATCGTGCAATCATATTACCTTAATATTAAATTTATTAATAATAATGTATGGCGTCAACACTACGTAAACTTCGTATGAACAACAGAACACTTTCTCAATTCTTACATAAATAGTGATTTTTTCGGATCATATCTATGGAACACATGTACCTTTTTTAAGTGAAGTGCAATAACTGAATGACAGTCTTACTGGTATAAGCATAAAAATTGTTAGAAACAAAAGAAAATGAGCAAGATATTATGAATCGTTCGTATTAGAAATTAGTCGTAAGATAATGTAAACAGTAGTAAAAATGTATTACAAATTTTACTTATTATAAGTACTTTTAATCTATTTGATTATTACCCATAATGCTTTTTTAATATATAACCTTCTTTTTTAATAAACATTTTGTTGATTTCGCTATTGTTATTTTTATTTGATACTTAAAAAAAAAATTATACATAATTTATCAAACAATAGGTAGACAAAATTACCATACAAAGTTCGAAAAGTCATAGCGCTAGAATACTTTTAATAAGGCTGTGAAATAAGCTGATATCTAATATAAGAACTTTAATTATTTTCATATTGAAAGCTTAACAGTTTCAACAATTACAATAATTTCTGTTTAATGTTAAATAAAAAATGAAGTAACATACTGAGATATCCAAGACGATGATCTGCAAATCAAAGCTATGAAGAAACGTGATTGTAACAAAACGAATGCTAATATTTATGTATATAAAATTGATATCTTAACATATATATTACTTTCACTTTATAGTTCTTGAATCTTCATATGTAGTTTCGTAACAAAGTAAAATTATTCTTGTTCCATTAACATACAATAAAAGTGATCAGTCTTAAAAAAACAGTCAGAAAGACATGATACTGCACAAAAATACTTGCTTCATTTTATAACAAAACTTTTAGCATCAAAACAAAAGTTTCTGAATAAAATTTTAAACGTTAGTTATAATACTAATACCACCGAAATTACTGCTGCTACTAATAATAAGAATGGCAGTAGCAGCAGCAGTAATGATAATAGAAGTGAGAGTGATTATTTCTACATGCATAATAGAATATAAAACATAATATTTATTAACAATGACAGCTTTGATAATTTCAGGTAGAAGTAAATTCCTTTATACAGGGTGTTTACAAAAATGTAAGATATTTCTTTTAAGACGAATTCTACATGTCGAATAAGGAAAATAATCATTTATCATTCTGCAATCTGAGGATTCATTTTCTATATGTAAGCATTTTAGCCATGAATTCCAGGTAATTTTTACTGATTTCAGCATCGCAGAACTACAATTTAAAAGTCACAAGAGTGAAAAAAATGTAGTTTAATTGTCAAATTGCAAATTGGTAGAAGTGTTCCTAATCTTTATGGCTGGAACAGTTCTTAAAAGAAGTCTCACACTTTTATGAGCACCTTGTATAGAAGTAGATGATTCTGTCTTCCATTTTTGTGCAACATGGTAAAAATGATATACAATGTGCAGTTTGTGCAATATTCTGTTACTGAAAGAGAAAAACTGGAACAATTGTCACATAAATGTGTGATATCGAAAGAAATAGAGCACATTTCGGAGCCTGAGTGCAATTTTTAAGCAATAGAACTGTAGATAACTGTCTGCTTACACAGTCTCGTACTCGCGACGAATTGAACGTGCCAAACAGCATGCGAAGATTACTCCGATTAACTGAAATAAAAAAAATCCGTTATATTTTTTAAAGGTATCAGGGATAATTCATTATATTTAACATTCAAAATATTTAAACATATTTTTTAGTGTGTTACATGGATCTATAAATATTCGTATTAACTAAATAAACATTTCCTATTTAATTATTACGCCTAATACATTTTTACATAAATAAGGAAGTAGGCACAATACAAATAATGAACTACGTTTTATTCATGAGCACAAATAACTATGAGTCATGTTTAATGGATGATACGTGCGTAATTATTGTGCTGAAGTACACGGACAAAAATATTTTTCTAGCCGCTTGAATCGAAAAAAAAACCACTAGGTACATAAAAATTTTAGTTTTTGGGAACAATTCTGTAAGAGTTTCACTTCGTTATTTAATTTTTTCATATATTTATAAGTATAATTAGTGAACAAAAATTCCAAAATTAATTTAGTATAATTGAGTTGTATTCAGAAATGATAAGATTAAGGAGGCATAATACTGTGAAAATAAGCTTCGAAGCTTCAAAGTCTGATTTCATTTAGTTATAGTTTATCAATAATATCGATGTAATATTAAATTAAATTGAAAATAAATATAAAATAAATAAGTAATAATTACCTGAATAATAGCAATCCCAATGCCCACACCACCCAAAATCAATGCATTATGCTCAATAGCTTGTTGAAGATTATGCATACACCCATTTTCATATATGTAAATTGAATTCAGGTCACATTCAGATCCTTTTGGTACTTCTCTACAGCAAGAATTTGGTACGATGTTGTCCACGAAACCAAAGCGACTCCAGTCATTTGAGCTAATCATTCCACAACATTGTAGCTGAAATTAAATAATTATTTTTTATTATATACTTGCTATATATTATCACATGCGAGACCCACTCTAGCAAAATATACAGCTAAAGTGGGTATCAAACCATTTCCATCTTTTTATACAATTATGAAATTAATCTAGTAATTTTTTAAGTACTGACTTTTCTTAGGCTGCAAGGTCAATATTTCAATGCAATTTTTGTTTGTTTAACACATTCGCGCCGGCGCTGGTATTTATTTTTCTCGCCATGGGGCGGCGCGGTGGTTCACGGCATTTGATAAACACGCAAGCCACAGGCTCTACACGCCGCTCGATGAGAGAGGCTAGCGCGAGCCACCAGTGGTACACGCTGGCGCGAACGTGTTAAATTGATTTAAAAAAATTTAGTGTATTATTGTGACTTGGTTGAGCATGTGAGAACTTAATGGATAGCCTTGTATTTGCATATATTTAACATATAAGAACATAAACTTTACATTACGCATACTTACGTCATGTTGCATGATATCCCAAGATCTATGAATGTCATCATTGGTCATGTAGCTCTCCATTGTAGTATTCATTCGACTTTCTACCATATCCTGAACTTTTCCTCGCATCATATATCCAGAAATACCAGCACCAAGTTCCAGTGCGAATATTAGAAGGAGCAATACCGAGAACTATATGGAAAATAAAGTTGGATTGTATTTAATAATTAAATTATATTTAATCAATTTTAGTTTCAGAACTGTGTAAAGACTGATTTATATTTAATGTAAAAAATATATAGTAGTGTAATCTCTACCGTGATTATCATGCAATGGTTTTCCTTGACAGCTCCACAACAGCCAAAGAATGATACAATGAACACAACAGCACCAACTACGATCATTAATACAGGTGCCACAAAGAACCAACTGTCCATAAAATTATTGTATCCACTGTAAACTACAAGAATCACAGTGCCAACTGCAATAAACACGATCCCAGTTATCTGTAATCAATGAAATTTGATAGTTATGTTTAGAAACAATATTTACAAATATGAGCATTATTAGTAAATTACATTCATTTTTCTGCTATGTTGTTATTAGTAAATTAGGAATTGTGTAAAGAAAGTAAATTTATGTCTGTGATGATATTTTCATGTACAAAAGTAATGGTAAATGTATATTTTACCATTTTCTTTTATTATGTACATTTGCTTAAGTGAAGAGTTTTATTTAAAAAGGTGCAAAGTTGTATAACTTGACTATAACACCTAATGTACTAGTCCAACAATTGTTTGTTGTTTACATTCATTTAATTCTTACTTTACATTATGTACTTTGCATTTGCATTTGCTTAAATACTTCTCTTTATTATTCTTTGGCATCCCCATTAGAGGGTGTCAGTAGTTTGTTGGAGCTCACTGGCCACCTTTATAGCTCAGGAACCTTGGAATTGCTAAACCTGTACTGTAGCTACAATTAAACATAGCTACAGTCCCTGAGGGCTATAGTTGCTTAACATTCATTACTTTTGGTATACTCAAAGACTTTAATCTACATTTTCTAGAAAGAATTAAGCACATACTGTTATTTTATCTTAATTTAATACTGATATGATGAAATTTTAAATGTGCCAATATTCTTGTTCGTTACTGTATGTGCAGATAACTTGATTAAATTATCAGTTATAATATGATAGCAAAGTTTATGCTTTTCATTGATAAAAGATTTGTCTTGTAACACCTATTCATTATTATTCTATCTATAATAAATTTATAAAAATTCCCTTAACAATGTGAAATCAGCTTATTTAAACATTTTATATTTAAGAAACGAAATACAATTATGTACAGACATATAACAAAGAGAAGCATTCACACAATTCTCAAATATGTACATATAAGAAACATTATTTATAATATTAAATATATTTTTAAAGGCAGATAGGTACACGTAATTCACAAAGCATGTACATAAATAAGAATAATGCACAAGACTCTTCTAAACACGAATAATTTATAACTTAACCTATGGAATATGGATATGCAACCTATCTACAAATGCAGAGAGTAATTGCTTAATGGTTTCATTTCATCGATAGACTCGCAAAAGAAATAATAAAATTAAATTTTTACAATTAAACTGAAACCTATTGAAAGAAGCTAATCATTAATAGTCAGTGCAGATTCTTTAGGTTGATTATGTTTTCAAGCTGATAAGTATGATTAGATTTATTCACAGTAAGAACATGACTAATAAAATGTAGAAGCTTGTACATGTAATATTTAATAAAAAGTTATTACTAAAAAAGGTTTATAATTACGTAAAACGAATTGAATAACAAGAATTAATATATGCTCTTGTGATATTTTTATAAAAACTCATTTGATTGAATGCATATTTTAGAATGTGTGCAACATTTTAAATATTACGTTTATATTTAACGACATAGTAAGACCTAAAATGTAATTGTTACAATGTAAAAGTATCTCTCCTTACTACAAAGTAATTTTTATTTTTATTTATTGTCAATTTTATTTAGACTAAATCGTTTCATATCAAAAATACATTAATTTGAATATTTCATTGGAAATTTGGACTCGATAATATTTCTTAAAAAACAAGTTCTCACACTTGTTTCGAATAGTGACTGACGAAAACTGTAAACACTTCGACTTGTGATTATTTTCATACATTCGAATAAAATAATCGATAGCGGCATCGCTATAATTCAACGTAGTTTACTCGATGTACATTCAATTTGATCTTCTCGTTTTTCGTCAAGATGATAAATAAACGAATCTTTTCAAAAAATACCAAATAGATGATGGAAAACAAAACTAAGAATTACGGAAACACGAATACAACATGGTGACTCACTGCAAATATTAAGTTGAAGAGAAACGTCAGGTACTTGATACAAGCCATGCCGCCGGACACCATTGTTACAATCACTGTTCACTACTTTCGAGACAAACGGATACAAAAGTTACGAATTAACGCAAGAAATAGAACCAAGTGCTATGTGCGTTGTTCCGATAATTCCGTTACAATTATGCACCACAATACATGCACGCGCTTCGAAACTTCGCTGGAGAATACCCGTATTTTCGTCTATCCAACCAGCCTAGCTTGAATGCGCGCGCACCTTTCCCCTAATTTACTCAGAACTGGCTACGTTCATCGCAGAACCCTGGGTTCTAAATTTATTTAGAGTTACGCACACATCGCCAACATTAATTGTTAAATATATACTTCTAATTAGGAAGGAACATAAAACCTTCGTATACGCTAAAGGAACTATTAAAAACATACTGAAAGTATGGATTAAACGCAATAATTAAAAATTGCGCATTTCACATAGAACTGCGTAGGAGAATAAAATCAATTTTATACTCGTAAGCAAGTATAAATAAAAACAAAATTTATGTTGTCGTTAATCTTGCTTGCAGTGGAAGTATAACTAATTCCATTTTGATAACGAATTACTATTGGATTATCTTTAAGTTACTTTTAAGTAACCAAAACCATGCACAACCAGCTAGACTGTAATTTCTTTGCTGGAAATAAATAATAAATAATTATATAATTGAATGCTTCTGCAACTAAACATATTCGTCACTGTACTCGTTCGTTAGAATAGTTATTTAATGTATTATACATACTATCTTGTAATTGAAGACTCGTAATAAATATGTATTTACACATGATATGTTAATTACATTCAATTTGAATTATTTTAATTCAATGAAATGTATTTATACGCGATAGACGTTCAACAATACAATATATATAATATATATGTACATATCTAACAAAGAAAATTAAACTAATATAGGCCCAATTGGGATCCAATACTTTAAAGTATTAAACTGTATTTAATATATCTTTATTTTAACAAGTTAATTAAATAAATGTAACTGTATATATGACTAAGTTTTTAGTAAAAATGGTACAGGTAAAATGTGACACTTTTTACAATCAAAATTATTTATATTCATATTTTAAAGTATACGTTTCATACAATTTTTTTCAGACTATCCTCATGTGTAATTATGCAATTGGATTATTGCATCGAACCAACAGGTGTTTGGAAGAATTTTTGGTCAGTTATATAGTTATTAACTATTTGCTACATACAAATTACGTTTTCGATTTTATCCCTCACTATGAGGCTGTTATGTAATATGTTTAGTTAAAATTTCTTCACTTAAATATTTCTGTTAGCGTTTTTTTTTTTCAATTTATGCCATGCTTAATCTGTTTGTTTATATAATTTAACATGTTTGTATATGTTTTGCGTGCAAAAATATTATGCTTGTATTTTCATCCATATTGATGAAAATATATCATTACACTTTAAAGTGGTTTACTTTAATAATATGCATTCATCTTTTTTGTATTAATAATAAACGAATTAATACGAATTACACGATGTCTAATAAATAATTTCTTCAATATATTTAAAAAAAAAACTATAGCTGCTTAATTGTTTGTTTCCTATTGTTATACAGTATTTTGTTACATTATAAAGGGAAAGAATACAACATAAGATTCAAATGAAACAATAAGACGGCCCTGAGTATATACAATGCACGTTCGTTGACGATTCTGCGCCTCCAGTTGAACAGCGACGAGTGCAATTTTACGATCGATCTCTTCATATTTGTCATGCAATCCATAAACCATCGGTGTGAATTGCAATCTATGCTATATTCCCACAAATTTCAAACCTTTACGATCTATACATAGAAGGAAACTCTGTAAGAGTATGTATTTTTGCAAACTTGCTTTTCCACGAATTGCTAATTTTCTTGAGTTTGTTAAATGATATCAAAGATCGAAAGCTTTGTTCGCAATTTTTGTTTACTCGCCCGTCTGAATGTTTCATCCATCAGAACTCGAAATTCGATTGATTTCGAACTTGTTCATACAAAAAATGTAATTATAAGAAAATGTATTTATTATATTTTGTTATAGGATACACTTAACTGTAACGAATTTTGGCGTGGGCCAAGCCTAATATAAAGTGAACATTTGAGTTGGAAAATATGGTAAAATAATATTCAATAGAACATTTACTGTAGAATGTTTTCCCAGAAGGAAATGAATATTTCTCCAAGTAATTTTGATTTCATGATGTCGTTTATACATTACTGTATCTTTGTATTTTTTATAATAATGTTATAAAAATGTGTTTAGTTAAAATTCAATGTAATTTTGGAATAAAATACGGTAATAAACAATCAGTGCACATATTCCTTCTCTATTAAAAAATGGCTATTATTGTTACATAGGTCTGACTTTTGAATAATAAAGTATGCTAAAATATTATAAAATTGCTATGCTTTAATTCTGAATTGAAACAGAGAAAACAGCGAGAGAAAACACTTAGTAATTACAGTATGATATTTCATATTCATAGTTAGGTTTGTCCTTACAATCCCTTAATATTGATTCTTTGCATTTAATAGATACACGGTACGTCATTCGTTCCAGTTCGATATGACGCTAGTTTTACATTTATTGTGCATGTTCTTACATACGCCTAACCCAGACCTAATCCAAGCCTACTTTGGTTCGATACAACGCTAGTATTACAATTATTATTGGCAGGGAATTATTTTGGTTTAACGTGTATGGAAACTATATTCATTGATACGAAAATTCTTATTTTTCTCATATTTCGAATATAAAAAAAAAGAGGCTATCACATATCTCGTACTATCTATTTATGAATAAAAACTTACAGATCCTCAATCAAAGATTGAATGACAGCGGTTGATAAAGTAATTTTTGGAGAAAAAATATAACCGACTTTGAAAAATATTAAAACTGCACTGAAAAGTATGAAATAATTTCTATTTCCTTTATATTGAATTGTATTAAATAATCTATTAAATTTCTATTTACTTTATACTAAATTATATTTAAATTACCAAACTTGATTTAACTTTCTGTCTGAGGAACAAAAAATATGGCTATCATTATATCTACTTTAGAGATCGTATACATTAACACTATTCAATATTACCGGACCCCACCAAATACTATCACAAATCTACTCAGACAGTAATTCCATGGAGAGAGTATACAGGGTGTCCCAGAACTCCTGTAAGAACCGACAACCGGTAGTTGACACGATTCTGAACAACAATTTCCTTTGCAAAAATATCGATAGTTGACACGATTCTGAACAACAATTTCCTTTGCAAAAATATCGGTGGGGGCTTCATTTTTGAATTATTAACGAAAAACACCGACCAATCACAGCGTTCGATTAGCACGCGCTCAGCTGGCTACGCCGTGACCTGGCGTAACCAGCCAATCCTGGCTCTAGCTTATACTTTTGCGGCTGAGCGCGCGCTAATCCGGCGCTGTGATTGGTCGGTGGATTGTCGTTAATAATTCAAAAATGAAGCCCCCACCGACATTTTTGCAAAAGAAATTGTTGTTCAAAGTCGTGTCAGCTACCTCCATTTCCGGTTCTTACAGGAGTTCTGGAACACTCTGTATACAGGGTAAGTCACCTAACGTTACCACCTCAAATATCTTTGTTGTTTTTAAAGATGTTTTCAAAAACATTTTTGTTTTTATGTCATTATTTTTGAAGATATCAAGGTCACCTTCATTTTTTGTCAAAATAAAACCACCCTTTTTCAAACACCTACAATGATAGTTTACTTTCATTGCGAATTCAACGACCATAATTAGTCAAGGTCATTTAAGGTCACGGAGTCAAGCCGAATAGCATACCTCCCTCGAAATAAACAACTCCGTTGGGATCGACGAGTTGCTTATTTCGAGACAATACTGTAAATCGCAGTTTAATTGAGTAGAGGATGTTTGAAAACCTTAGTATGTTTACTACAAGCCTCACTTGTGATAAACGCATTCTGCTTTCATTTTGTAAATCTTATACGTTTTCTCTGTCCGTGACCTTGAATGATCTTGACTAATTATGGTCGTTGAATTCGCTATGAAAGGAACTATCATTGTAGGTGTTTAAAAAAAATGAAGGTGACCTTAATATCTTCAAACATAATGACATAAAACAAAAATGTTTTTGGCATCGTGTGAGCACCATTGAAACATTAAACTTTGACCTTATGATATTTGATGTATCTTTAAAAACAACAAAGATATTTGAGCTTGGTAACGTTAGGTTACCATATACACCCTGTATATAGTTTAAGATTGTAATTATAATTATAGTTAAGATTTATAGCTGTTCATTTTATTGCAAATAAATAATAAAAATAAAAAATAATACGTAAAAAATAATATGTAACTAGTGTAATGTTAATTAAAATCCTATGTATATGCAGGGGGTTTCGTAACTAGTGTGAGAAGGGGAAATCGGGAATATCTGAGACGATTATGAACAACAATTTTCTGACAAATATGTCGGTTGTATTTCGTTAATAATTTACAAACCAAGACCGATTCAACATCTTTGCGAATTAAATTGTCGTTTATAATCGTCTCAGCTACCCCTCATTTCCGCATTTTAAGCTAGTTACAGGATACTCTATATATAAATATTCCTTTCCTAAAAATTAATATAACGTCCTGAAAAGTTTTGTGAACGTTCTCGCAACGTACAGAGAACGTTACTTTCGGATATTTAGAAAACATCCTGGGAATATCTACAGCAAACGTTCCATGGACGTTCTAAGTCCTAACTAATACCTTCGAAAGACGTTCAAAGAACCTAAACGGGACGTTCAGGGGACGTATGGACGTTATCAGGATGCCCATCGGATGTGCGAAACTTCCAACACGGACGTTCTACGGATCTACACAAGATGTCCCTGTGCTATCTGGGTATAATTTTCATTATGGTAATCATGGAATTGAATTAATCGATAAGAGTGAAAATAATGAAAGTTCAAAACAATAAAACGAGAAAAGTTTTGGTAAATTTGAAATTGTTATCTTCAAAGTCTAGTAACCTTGGCTAACAGTATTACACTCGCGCATGCGCCTCGAACGCAGCTACGCGATATTGTGTAAAAGCAGTGAATCGTTGCGATGTTCTCGGCCGGTCTCTGCGTTTTCTTCTAACTTTAGAAGAACGGAACAAAATCACACCGTACATTCAGTTTTTTTTTCCTTTTCCACGAAGATATTAGATTTTGTTAATTAGTATTTTGTTTGAGTCTAAATAAGAAAAAATGGTTAACTCCCTGAATTTGTCTTTGGGCTCAAAATGTGTCAAATATGTTATGTTCGTATTCAACCTGCTCTTCGTTGTAAGTAATTTCTGTTTCTTGAGTGATTTTTATTATGCGTATGATTACGCAGACGAGTCAAACAACAATTTCGATATGTGTATTTGACAAAGTTTTGTTTCACACTTACGTTATTGCGTAAGTTTGTTACTTTATATATATTTTTCGATCGAAGGATCATACGAAAAGTGATTCGTTCGACAATTTTTGTTTCTTTTCGTTAGTTAATGCAGGTTCTTCCGAAATAAACGCATATTAATCCACTTTTATCTAAACTTTCTTTATAATTTAATATAAATGATAAATTTCAAATTGTTTTCTTTATATTAAAGTAAGTTTATCAGTCCTGTCAATTACTTAGGTGAGGTTAATACTGTACTAACCTCCATCTAACCTATATTTAAAGTAAAATATTAGTATAAGTTTTTGTACAATTTACTGAAAATAAAAGGATTTAGATGAAACGTGAAGTAAAATTCATAACCGAATGTAAAGTTAATTGTGGACAGATGTTTGTTACAGTAAGATGACACGTTTGTCTCTACAGATCATTCTATGCGTCATACACAATTCGATATATCGATAGCGGTTACATGCATGCAGACGTATCTGCGTCTTATTTTTCCGCTTTAGTTCCCAGAAAGATACCTATACATAAGCAAATTGCGGGCCTTAACAAAGAATTTGGACATTGGATTACAAATTCCTTTTAAAATTCCATTTCGTAATTTATACATTTACGTACAAATATGAACAAATTAATCTCGGGGTTTTTTTATTTATTTATTAACGCCTCTATCGCATTGCATTTCATTAAAAGATATGAAACATACGTTGACGTTGTGCAACTGATATACTATATAAAAAAAGGAAATATGATCTAAAAATAAAAGATAAAAAGAAAGTCATTTGTGCGAATATTTTTTCCAAAGTGACTATTGTATTTGTTGTTCTAAATACGATAAAAAGTTACTATTGACGATAGCAGCTTCGCTTTCAGATTCTATAGCAAAGTCTTTAGATCGATACCACGTTTCATGTAGTATATTTGTGAAGTCAATAACAAAAAAATTGTGATAAACGAAGTATTAAAATGACAGAGTGATTATACGGGTATACATGCGTTATGAATAGTTAATTATCATCATTTTAACATAAAAAAAGTAAATCGCTGCGGACAGGATTCGAACCTGTGTGGGTAAAAACCCAATGGATTTCAAGTCCATCTCCTTAACCGCTCGGACACCGCAGCAGTTGAACAGACCGTTCATTTTTTTGAACACATTGTACAAGTTGATCCAAGATTTACATAAACATTTGTAGATACTGTAACATTACTATGTATTTAAATGTTTTTACAAATTAATATTATAATATTTTGAATTAAAACAATTTATGATATTTAGTTATATGTAACAAATTGTTACTAACAATTATGATATACGAGAAAATTTTTATTCGAATAATAAGTGAACAAAAATCATGCTCGTGACTTTAATTCAAGAGTTAAATTTGATTTTTTTCTTTTAAATTATATTACTGTGCTAATAAAAATATATCATATTATTAAAGAAAAATATCGTGGACTTTGAAATCTTTTAAAATACGACCTCCAATGCATATACATATGCATATAAATATATACAATTTGGTACTCATTTTGAAATGTTTCTTTTAATTGCAATAATTACTTACATAATTGTAATACAACTTGAAAATACTTTTCTATTTTGTCAGTGATATTGAAGTATTTTATAAATATTTCTTTTTTATATACTATCGACTATTATTCCCGATCTTTGTATGTTTAACTTCGATTTCTGGATTTTTATATTTCTTTTCCGGCTCGTCCTAACGTTTGGCTTCGATTTTTCTCCCACCATTCTTCTACCGTTAATTGGATCTAAAGAACCAGTTTAGTATTGTAACTGATTCAATCTAATTTTCGACTGATCCAATTTGCGATGTGGGCGACGTATAGACTGCTTTAAAATACAACCTGAAAATCGATCGTTCTCTACGTGAATCGATACCAATAATTTTGTATAGTTAATAAAATTTTTGAACGAAACGTAGAAGAGGTTTGATGATTTGAATTATGTTTAAAAGAGCTTGTTACATCCTTGAACTTGTATTATGCAGAAAACATTGTTTTTTTCAGATAACGGGGATAATTTTGTTATGCATCGGACTGGCAATCCACGGTGTCTACCACAATTACCAACACTTCCTGGACAGTAAATTTTTGTCAGTTCCTTCGCTTCTTGTTGCAATTGGGTCAATCATCTTTTTCATCGCTTTCTTCGGATGTTGCGGAGCACTTCGTGAATCTTATTGGATGATAGTAACGGTAATTCATAATTTAATTACATTGATTCCCATCAGTGTGAATTGTGAATCGTGAAGCAGTACCATTGGATTCTTCAGAAATTTTACAAATCTTAACGAATCGTTAATTTATGAACAGTTCTTTCTCTCTTGTTAAATACTCTATAAAAGCTTTGAAGATTACGTTTTATCTTTGTAATTCCCTTGGAGAATCTCAGCTATTATTAGGAATAATTATTAATAATATATTGTTTATTGAAGTTCCTAATGAAGATATTAAGAAATGTCATGCAATTATATTTGCAGTTAAATATATAGTTTTAGTTCATTGTTATAGTATATAGTTGAAAGTTCATTGACGAATACAATTTTTATTAGATTCAATGCAGACTATAGAATTTATTTAAATTAACGGAGTATTTAATAGAACTACCCTTTTCAAGGTGTTACAACATTTTTGGGACACCCTGTATATATAAATTTTTATAATTTTTATTGTAGTTTTTAATTATAATTTTTATATTGTTATTATTAATTTTTATAATTGAATTTTGTTCATTAAAAACAATATTTCCCTTTACGACAAAATTAAAACCCAGAATTCCTTTTTTACACGGTTGAGTGTTATTTATGAAATTGTTATATTAAAACTGTTAAAAGTTTCAAAGAAACAGATTTATATAATACATATACATTATATATATTTATGGCTAAAAAAGATGAGTTTCGATGTTTCTATAATACGATAAATTTTATTTGTTTTTGTTCGTAGTTCACTTCTTTGTTGGTGATCGTTTTTATCATGGAACTCTCAGGTGGTATTTCTGGATACGTTTTGAGAGACAGAGCATCGACTATTATACAAGAAAAAATGGACAACACGATGAAGATGTACAGTAACAACACGGAAATAGCCACTATTTGGGATGGACTTCAACGCGATGTAAAATTGATTGCCTTTTCTTTATGGAAATTTTGTTCTCATGATTTCATTGATTAATCAGGTTGAGATACGGTAATGCCTATCGGGTCGAGACTCGGTTAGAATCGGAACCTCTCAACTCGATGGACACAAAACAATAAATCGATCAGATCTCATCAATCGCAACTAGACTGTGAATGTCTACCATAGCAACCTTTTGTTAAAGAGTTTTTTCATATGACTATAAACAACAGAGATATTTAGATGTTCTCATTTAAATGGCGAACTCTGTACGATACATAAATGGATCAGTTACACATATATGTTTCATTGATATGTTAATATTATATTTTATTGATACACCAATATTATATGTGTATTACCTTGCAACTATGTAAAATATAATTGCCAATTATTTCAGTTTCATTGTTGTGGAACAACGAACGCGAGCGACTGGCAAATTATGCTGCATACGCAGGCCATTCCTGTTTCGTGCTGTGACGTCCAAGTGGGTGCTATGGAAACAGCAAATTGTACTACTTCTTCGCCGACTCTACATCACGATGGTTGTTACACCAAGTTCGTCTCCTTCATTAAATCTCACGCCGTTCAACTTGGGGGTGTTGGCATTGGCATTGCCATTGTTCAGGTAATTAGCATCTGTGTTTGAACAATACTTTTATGATTTTATATAGAATGTGTTAAAACAAAAATTTACACAACTTTTATCATTTTGTACCGTATCAAACAACGAATAGAAATTTGTTACCTCATAGGAAGTTAATCGTGTTGATTGTTACAATAATTAATTTTCTTTTGCTTTCAGGTGATGGGAATCTGGTTTTCAATTTACCTAGCACGGTCGATTAGGAACAGTTACGAAAGCGTGTAAAGATTTTGAAGGAGTTTAAAGAATGATTACTTGTAGATCGAACATCTGTAATCGGACGATAATTACGAGTTAAAAATATAACTACATTATTTTACTAAGAAACGTGTGTTACGAATGAAATATTTTATATTTTAAAGACCAATGTACCTTGGAATTTCGAATCCATCGGGCATGATACATATATGCCTGCGTTACTGTATATTAGCAACAGATAATGCTAATGTCCTACAGCATACGCTAAACATTCTGTAATTAAAACGATCTCAATGGAATAAAGAATACGATCCTCTTCCTATTTTAATTCGTTTATGTATGAGAAACTTATAATATTATAATGTACATATAACTCCTAACATGTTTACAAATTTACAAATAAATTATTATTCCATTTAGAATCTATTTATAAATGCACACAAATTTATAAACGATTTGTGGATCTAGACATATATTTATAAAGGCCTAGCAATCTTATAAAATAAAAAACTATTTCTGAAAGAGTTTTACTTTTTATTTAGTATAGGTACGCCACTGCTGCAGAGACTGCTTATAACAATAGGAATGTGTTAGTTACATGTCTGTGAGACAAGATGCGCTCATCAATAAGCTTTTTTGTTATAAGTGCTTTGCTGTAGGCGTCACGAAGGCGGTACTAGTATCGCATCGCGCATAACTTCCAAGGAGAAAAAGGAGGAAAATTCCTATTTAGATGAAAATTTCGTGTAACGAATAAAAGAAACACGAGTTTGTATCCGTTATTTGTTAAAGGACAAATTAAAGGCCGAATTATACAATGGAACAGTGCCGTAACAAGGGCCTGGCGAAAAAGGCACCTGTCTCGGGCGCAACTGAGTTTGCTTATTACTATTTAAATAATTAAACGAGTTAACTGTACAATTATCTAAATTCATAAACAATTTGATATCAGATAAAATAGTTGAACAGAGTACTGAATCAAATGAATTTTGCATTGAACGTTAAAACGATATCGTACACAAATATTTTATCTGAAATAAAGTTTACCATGGTTCGTAATACTTACCTGCGCATGAATAATGAACATGTGCTCAATTACCCACACGATGATACGCGTGAGTCATGTTCTGTGTCTTACGCATATGTGTAGCAACGGGTCGATGTTCCAGTGCCGACCACATCGGGGCTCCTCATGGTAAACACTAATTTTACATGAAACAAAAATTGTGAGAACAAATATACAAAAGAATTCTTTTCCTACAAAAAATCTATAAAGATTTACCTGTGCGTTGTTTTTGTTTTTATGGCGGATCAAGAGCCTTCCTAGATATAAAAACCGATTAAAAATTTTAGTCTTAACAGATTTTTTGTGGATTTTTCCATTTTTGTGGATTAGCATTTGAGGAAATGCTTGAGTAATTTTTATTGAAATTTGTTTATATTCACTAAAGACAATTTATGTTTATGTTTAATTAAATTAAAATAATTTAATTTATATATATATATATTATATAATTATATAATATATTATAAAATTCACAACAATATACAGTTTTATTCAGATTTGAGATATTTATATATATTATA
>NC_071979.1:19403881-19434341 GCF_026283585.1 Hylaeus volcanicus
GCTCCTCCCCGAGTTTTGGGACACCCTGTATATTCACAGTAACATAGTTCTAACAAACCATTGTTAATATTTCCAAACCGGAAGTGAAGGAGGGGATTCTCGAAAAGGAATTACTCGAAGCCAAAACCATTCGAATGAAACCCAACCTGTCTACTTTCTATCATGTAAATTCTGGTTGAAGATCAGAATTTATCCTTTAATAAATACAACTCCTGGTTTAAATTAAAAACAACAAAGTCACGGTGGTGTCAAAAGAGTTACACAATTGACAGAATGACTTAGATGGATTTATTATACATGGTGACATTGTTATTAGGAGCAGAACAAGAATAACAAATATAACCAAGGCCTGGCTAAATCACAAACAAAAAATTTGTTGTGACCAGTTGAAAAGTGTTAAATAATTGGTAGAATTCGTGGTAGATAAATGGTATATACATGATAAATCGTTGTGAGGAGCAAAACGAGAACAACAAATAGAGCCGAGGCCATCATAAACTAAATCATAAACGAAAAAATTGTCATGACCAGTTGAAAAGTATTATATAATTGATATAAAATGACTCATATATCCTTGTTGAAGTGGGCAAAACGAGGACAATAAATAGGGCCATGGTCGACAATAACGGTAACCGCAGCAGCGTCGATTTCTTACCCTGTCCGAAGGAACAGAGTTACAAGAATAGGTGTAACCGTACTCGTCGTTGAGATTCAACAAGTTAGGTCAACTCTCGGTATGGACGTGGATCATAGCTCTACGGTATCGTTCGGACAGGTGGCAGGATCGATAACAGTTGGGCGAGGTCAGACCTTGATGAATTATTACCGTGCAGAAGTCTTTGCAACGCCGCAGCCCGTCGATGCCGTGACAATTTTTCACTTTTCCATCATCGGTTTCGTCACTTTCTTCGAGAAAGTTTCTTATCTGGAAAAGTTTGCGATGAAGTAACCAAATAGTTCGAAAGAAGTAACTTTCGACTGGAGAACTATAAAACACAAAACACCCTAGGAAATTCGTGTATTCCTATTTTAGTTCATCGCGAAACGTCTCTTTATATGAACAGTTATTTATTCTTTACCAAACAGACCCATAGTTATCCCCACTACTCCTCGAAATTGTTTCACGAGATAACTCTAATCAAAAAGTCGAAACGTTAACTGGTTTATCGTTTGTGTTCAAGTCAGCAAGTTTAGGGTTTTATTTTCGCGCGTGATAAGCCTTTCTGTCGATAATGAAATTACAATGGTAAACTCGATGATTAAGTGGATTATTCTTTTAGATAAAGCTTTGGAAGCGCGAACAAAGAACTTTGAACCAAAGGTGAATTTCCTCGATACGGTGCATTTTATCGCTTAACAATTAGATATATTTAAAAGAAAAAATCATGGATTACTCTTTTGGACATTGTTGCGAGACATTAATGAATAAAAATGTTTATATTAAAAAGAACAAAAGTTTGAGAAGAATGCTCGATAAATTCAAGTAGAGTAACTTCACATCTGTAGGTAAAATTATTGTTGTTTGACTTCTGATGAATTTCCGTGTAAATAAAAATTGTCAGGAAAATCGAATATAAACGAGTCATAGTAGTAAGACAGAACAATGGTTGGTGCTGATATATTGTAGGTAGCGATACTGACTCAGTCCGCTTGAGATAAGTTCATGAATGATAACAGACATTAAAAAGAAGAATAAAAGTATCGTAGCCGCGGCTACGACTATACGCGTATTGCTCTGAGCGTGTGCCCTAAAATACATGGATAAGTTCATTCGAGTGGATTTTGTTTGAGATTATGGCTTTTTTAAGTTCCAGACACTCCCCCTTCATTGGCGAACTATGTACCAAAAACTAAACAATATATAATAATTTGTATCACCAATAAAACATTTGTACATTAAATATCGCTTCAAATCTGTCCATAGATAATTTCTACGCCTTTTCTTCTCATATATAATTCTCATTTTCTTGCGATTAGTATCGAAGTAGAAAACTGTTGTCTCGCAGACGTAAATTGTTCGTCTTATCAGGTTAGATAAATTTGCTGATCTCTTTGATAATGATAACAGAATTCTACTATCTTTTACATGGAATAAAAAAAAAAAGGGACATTATTAAATGACGTCGGTTCAATAACTCCTGCTTAATGGAATTGTAAAATTACTCATTGTATTCAACGAAATTAAGGAAAGAACTAAACTATGACAACCTGTCGAATGTCCTCGCGGATAAATTAAAAAAAAAGAAAAAAGAATATCTAAATCTGTAAGAGTATTTGTATTAAATGCTGTTGCACATACTTCAAAAATCTATTACTTCTTTCATTTTTCCTACATTATTCGCATTTTAAATATCTCTAAACACAACAAATGTAAATAATTGGTTTATCTACTTTTCACTAACAATCATAAAAAATGTTACGATGCAATTTCGTGGAACACATCGGAAATTTTATCCATTATTCGTACGAAGTTTAAATTTCACAATTTCGTTAATATTAATTTCTAATTCAGTTGACCATATAGTATAAAATATTTCATATAAAATTATACAAAATGTCAACTTTTCCCCTTTGTTATATTATCTGTTGTTTTTTTTTTGCTCATTATTTGAATGTCTAATTAACTTTCAAGTTGATCCGAAAGCATCATAAATATATTAATATTACAGTTAACAGGGATAATGATAATATCGGTTGGAACAACAATTTATGCAGTTTATGAAGACTTCTCTCATTTCCTTGATCCAAGCTACTTCTCTCCAGCAACTCTCTTAATCGTAGTTGGGATTCTTGTGTTTCTGATAGCTTTCCTAGGATGTTTAGGAGCTATTAAGGAAAGCACTTGCATGGTTCTTGTAGTAAGCATCCTCCAAAAATCGATGTAAAATTATTTCAAACTATTTTTATGTCTTTTATATTGTTACAAAGTATTGAAGTATAAATAATGTATTAATTTAGTTCATAGAACATAAATAAAAAAAATTATTTTTACAGTTTGCAGTATCACTAGTGCTGATTCTTATATTAGAGTTAGCTGCTGCAATTGCAGCTTATGCCCTTCAGGATAATATAAAGGCTCTTCTAAACGACAAGATTAATACTACGATGCATCAATATGGAAAAAATGCTGAAGCAACAGCTGCTATCGATTTCCTACAATCAAGGGTAACATTTTAATTCTTGGGATAAAATTACATGCTTTATCTTTTAATAAAAACTGAGACAAATGTTTTATTAAATATTCAACATGACCACTAAAAGATTTTTAATATATACATATGTTAATAAGAAGAAACGAATGATACCCTTCAGGCATTTACATTAACTTCGAGTTCTTTAATTATCAATAATTCATTAATCACACAATATATTTTATAAAATAAAATACTTTATGTAATTACAGCTTTATTGTTGTGGGTATAACGGTTACGAAGATTGGCAAGCGATTACGGCAGAACTACCAAAATCATGCCGACATTGGGCAGATATTGATGCAAATACTTCATGCACTTTTGATGATAGTATTGGATGTCTTCCATATCCAACTGGATGTAGTAAGCACTTGTCAGTAGTTGTTCACAGAAGTGTACTCTACATTGGCACTGGAGCTGTAGCCATTGCTCTTATTCAGGTTTATATTTATTACATTTACTTTGATTTAACTACCCCAATTCAAACAACTTAATTTCACCTATATTTGTAAATGCAATGGAAATTTAAAGAACACTTATTAATTAAAGATCTTGAACTTGAGAAATTAATTATAATTTCTTTTTTTATTTTCAGTTAACTGGAATAATGTTTGCCTGTATGTTAGGCCGAGCAATTCGAAGACAAAAAATAGAAAGGGAGCGACGTAGATGGGAATTAAGAGAAAGTTTGGTCAATGGATATCAACCATTAGGAAAATCTGATCCTCTTACTACGTTCCCTGTTGTTTACATGTCCTCTGAACCTTTAAAGAACACTTAGAATATATCTGTTTGTACATTCTTAACAAATTATCTTCTTGTTTAATAATTTGCCATAAATCTATTTCAGTGTTTTTAAACGTTTTGTCTGTCTCAATGTCACTCTGCCTTTTAAAATTTTAAATGATACTATAAGAAATTCATGGAAAAATATTTTTATTTTGTATCCTGAACTCTTGTGCTTGTTTCACATGAAATTCACTTCTTCTTGTAAATTGTACATTTAAGATTCTACTTTTTCGTTGCCCGAAGCTACCAAATAATTTGCAAGCAACATTCAAATGTGTAATCTTTGTACAAAATTACAATTGTAGATATATATACAAATATTGAATATATTTCTGTAATATACAATGAAATGAATAATTAAATTGTATTTGAATATTTTATTATTATACACTGTCTTACAAATAATTATTTCCAAATTATAATTTGCAATTTCATCGAAATATTGAAGCTCTCTGTAGAAGCTCTTTAACTTCTTCATCTTGTGATGAATTATTTAGATAAGGAGGCGTTAATTCGCGATATGCCAAACAAATTCGCCGCGATTTTACATCTTCCCTTAAAACGCAGTGTTCCCATTTATATCTAAAAAAAAAAATAGATATGCGCAGATAACAATATAAACAATTGGTTTCCTATTTTCCTTTAATTATATTGTATTTTTCATATTTTGTATTGTTTACAATGAAAAATTATTTATTTTAGTCTTTTACCTTGCAGCACCATAAAGAACCATAAGAGATCCCTGTGGCATTGGTAATCTTACAATTATATCTTGAACATCTCCATTTTCGTCCTTTACATCAGATTTCATGTTTTCACATGTTGTGGAATATTCAGTAACATCTTTCAAATTATACTTTGTATTCGGACCATGATAGGGAGTCATTGTTAACACTGAATCACCCATAACATTGACGGTAACAATTCGTTCACCCCAAACCCAACAGTCATCGATATGTGGATCTATCGAAGCTCCGCGTAGCGGGTCATATTCTAATGTACATTGTTCCACTGTCTGGAAATCTTTAAGTATAGGCACTTCTAAAAATTTCTGTTGCACAAAGTGGGTAGATTTTGGAAAGCCATCGAAAGAACCCAAACGAAGTTTTTTCTTCTTGAAATTACATTTTGGACCAAAGTTCTAGATTTATAAAATGATTTTCTCAATTATCCAATTATGGATTACTTCTCCACAAAGAAATTTAGACAATTATAAAATGCTTTTCTCTATTTTAAGATCCTATTAATTGTTCTAAGAGCAGAGAATATGAATTATTTTGTTAAAAATACCTGTTTTCTTCTGCCACTTTGAGAAACTTCCCAAGGTATATCATCCAATGCATTTGACAATAATGCATTGTCATTAGAATTCAAAAAATCTAGCTATTCGTATACAAAATATATAATGGTTAAGCATACGTATATTAGATATACTCTATAATTTAATCACAATGATTATTCCTATATTTGTCAACCATTTAAAATTTGTTTTTGTCTTAAATACAGCAACATCCTGTTAGTTATTGTAATCTTTTGAAAAATCACACATAAAATGATAATAATCCATTATAGAATTATGTGTGAACATATATAAGAAGCATAAAGTTATTGAAATATGAACCTTTTAATTCTGATATCGTATGGTCCTGAATGAAAAGTCTAACTCTATCCTTGTGTAAAAAGATGTCAGATTATTAATTGTGGTCAGCTTAAGTTGTAAAAATCTATTTCCAACCAATTTTACGACCTCACAAGATCCCTACCAGTGACTATACTATGAATTTGTAGGCCCTTAAAAAATGATTCAAACCAAAAAGACTAAGAACGTATCCCAAACAATGGAAATAATAATAGTGATCAAATTATGGGATCTACCTTGCATTTTAAAAGATGTGTACAATCAATTTTAAATATAACAAATAAGCAATTCATAGAGATAATGATCATAATCCAACATGTGAAATTATTTTAATATAATTATTAAAAAAAAGTAACAAACTCTGAAAATAGCGTAAATAAATATCAAATAAATACCTTTATATATACCCCAGGAAACTCTATAGCCTTTCCTTCATGGTCTGGATGGTTTGTGTAAAGATCACTATCCCAGCCAGGCCAAGAGAGGTTACAATACGGGCAGTAAACATAACTAGAATATTTCTGGAATATCATATAATAATATTTGAGAAAGTTAAAAATATAACGCAAAGGTTTTGTGGTACATACAATACACTTAGACCAATTATTTTTAAAATTTATTTAATAAAAGAATTGTAGCTTTCAAACTTTTAATGACGTCTAACCTCAAATTCAGTCTTGAGATCAGGTTTCGTTATTTTATATTCTGTCTCGCAAAGGAGACACGTTCTTATCCCTTTGCAACCGCAAGGTCGAACTGTTTGCATTTTTTTAAAGAAATTAAAAATTTTAGTGGATCACTATAACCCACTATACCACAGACATCTACATATATACAAGTATAAGACAACTATACAAGGTGTCCCAAAAATGTTGTAACACCTTGAAATGGGTGGTTCGGGAGGTGATTTGAAACAACTTTTTCCTTAGCGAAAATTTTGTCCGAGGCTTCGTTGAGGAGATATTAACGGGAAACACTGACCAATCAGAGCGCGCGTATACCGTTGGAGCGGCCACGGTAGCGAAGGTTACGAGCTAAGCGGCCGCGTCAATGGCCTTCGATGCACGTTGAGTCACTTGTTCGCGTACAAGCTCGGCCGCTTAGCTCGTAGCCTTCGCTACCGTGGCCGCTCCACCGGTATACGCGCGCTCTGATTGGTCAGTGTTTTCCGTTAATATCTCCTCAACGAAGCCTCGGACAACATTTTCGCTAAGGAAAAAGTTGTTTCAAATCACCTCCCCAATCACTCCTTTCAAGATGTTATAACATTTTTGCGACATCCTGTATATACAGGGTAGAGGTGATTTGAAACAACTTTTTCCTGAGCGAAAATGTTATCCGAGGCTTCGTTGAGGAGATATTAACGGAAAACCCTGACCAATCAGAGCGCGAGGATGCCGATGGAGCGCTCGCGGTAGCGTATGAGCGCGGCCGCTTAGCGCGTAGCTTCGCTACCACGGCCGCTCCAACGGTATACGCGCGCTCTGATTGGTCGACGTTTTCCGTTGATATCTCCTCAACGAAGCCCCGGACAACATTTTCGCTAAGGAAAAAGTTGTTTCAAATCACCTCCTGAACCACCTCTTTCAAGGTGTTACAACATTTTTGGGAAACCCTGTATAGACAATACTGGTTGCTTTCCCTGGACGTACATACACGAAACAGTCGAGAACGAAAAGGAGTATTATTAAATAAATCACAAAAAAATAAAAGATTCCCATAAAAATCTACAAGTAAACAAAAATGTGAAATCGAAATGAGCTGCAAATACATAAAGGTACTTTCCAGTGTTACGCTATCACGTGAACTTAGCTTTATTAGATGTAGCGCCACAACGCGGAATTAGGTTTCCGCTTTCGAATAGTTTATTTATCCCTTTCAACCCGACGCTTTTCCGTTTGTATTCTATTCGTTTCTATTTTAGAAATTAATTGTATTAATCTAAGATTGGTTATAGATCAACGGCTGTTGTTGAATAAGAAGGGACAATTTGTCCCAGCATGAATGATTTTCATTTTGTTCGTATATGT
This sequence comes from Hylaeus volcanicus, assembly GCF_026283585.1. Taxonomy (NCBI): domain Eukaryota; kingdom Metazoa; phylum Arthropoda; class Insecta; order Hymenoptera; family Colletidae; genus Hylaeus; species Hylaeus volcanicus. Next base: position 19,411,531 of record NC_071979.1, read on the forward strand.
TTCTGTAAGTTTCACGTGCAACTTGGCCAAAGGTAGTCAGAAACATTCACTGGGACATATATGCCCCATTAGGATCGAAAGGTTTATATGAAACAAAAAAATGAGTAATTTTGAAATGAATTAACCGCACCAGTTGGAAACTCACTATATTATTATCTATATATCTTTAACATATATACTGTATTATTTAATTTAATTCATAGATGGTTACTTATACTATAATATAAACTGACATGCCTGCAACACAGTTTTAAGATATAAAATAATACTATTAAACAGATCAAACATGAGTTAAAATATTAAGGTACACTTTTTTTTCGATGAAAGCTATCTATAACACCAAGATATTGTCTTGCATTTAACCTATTAATACATAGTGTCCTTAAGAAAAGTTTCAAATTATGTAATAATGAGTTCTAAAGTAAATAAGGCAATAATATAACATATGACAATAAAAGTCGAAATTAGGTTTTGCAAATAGTGTATAATAATATAAGTATTCGTTGACTAAATAAAGTTTCAAAAGTTACGCAAACAATGTAAGAGTAACCAATGGAAAAAGTCTATATGTATAATAAATAAAACCTTTTTTTATTATACATTGCTTGCAAACTCTAATTACAGTGTTTATTAAAAATATAATGACTAACATCACAATAATTTTGTCCAAAATAAAATTTAAGCTTAATGCATTAATAGGTTTTAATGAAATCTGCAAATATGTACACTTGAACTGTAATGTATTTACATGATATTATCAAATTGTACTCTTAGCAGTTGTACGCCGCCGTTTTAACAGTCTTGGGCTTATAGGATCGGTCAATGGCCTTTTTTGAATTTGTGGCAAGCTCGATTTATACTTACGTATCGGTTGAGCTTTGTGGACGATTTGCCTTCTCAACTGTGCTAGCTCTACCTCTTCTTGCTTTTTCTTAGCAGCCATTTCCTGTTTTATTATTTAATTTCATTTTCATATAATATACATTCTTTTTGTATGGTATAAGTAAAACACTATCATTATTACTGATATTATGATAAGAATTCTATTAAAATTTAATGGAATCGAGATATTAATAAATTGCAAGACATGTAAGTTACCATTCTTCTCTGTTCCTCTTTTTGTCGTTCTTTTTCTCTCATAGCGTCATCAAAATGCTTTCTTTCTACGGCTCGAACGCTTGTTAGAAGAGGTGGTGTTTTGGGCCTAATTAAGCGTCTTCTGAAAACCTAAATTGTTTCACAAACAGAGTAATATAGTCATCATCATAACTTATTATGGTGTGAATTAATTAGCCCCTGATTCACATAAAAATTTGTTAAGACTATTTACATATTCTACCTATCAAGATTTAAAACAAATTAATTTAATTACCCCAACATTCTCCTTAAGTTGTTTCTTAGGAGTGTTTTGCTTCTCAGTGTTTTTATTGGCGTTGCTCCCCACGTTCTCGACGTTATTATTAATTTTATTATCATTATCTGAAAGTGCCGGTCGAGGTTTTAAAAATCGTGGGAGTGGATTCGCTCTGAACACTCTATTTTTTCTTTCCTCTTCTAAGAGCTGTGGACAATTAACAAGTTAAAAAATTATTAATTATTCCAAAGAAAGATATCAATGTTATTCTTATATACCTTGCTAATTCGCTCTTGCTTTTGCTTTTGCTTGTCCTGCTCACGCAAATGAAACGCAAATGGTTTAACGGTGGTATGTTGCAGTTTTTTTGCTACATTGCACTTTTCTTCATTTCTTCTCTCCTAAAAGGTTGATTACAGATTAATAAATAAATCATCGATTAAGTAAATTACAATTTCATACCTTATTGACATTAGTATGGTGGACTGTATATTCTTTGTTTATTTTTTCATTTTCATCGATGTTGTCTATGCCAGACAAATGGATCTTAGTAAAAGACCTAACGTGAAAAAAAACAGAAACTTTAGACAGGATATCTCTCGTGATGAAAATAATTGCTATTCAAATCAAATTCACGATCACAACTCTTACTCGATCAATGCGTTTTCATCAGACGAGCAGGGAGGTTTATTTTGTAAAGTTGGGAGCGGCGTGCTCGCAAAAAAAAGTCTTTTATCTGGAAAAGTACAATATTAGTTTAAACATTTTCGAATTCTGCATATACCATTCGGATATATTCAACATATATTAGACAAATTATAAGTTAACCTTTAATAGAAAAACCAATTTCTTCCTGCTCTGTTGAGAATCACTAATAAAATTGTAGAAGACAAGTATATTAAGTTGGACTCCGCAGAGCTACTAATACATATTTATTACATTTTATTAAATACATTTGCTAAGCGTAAGATTGGTGACATTCTGATTTAACAAGCATATTATTAGGTTGTCCCGAAAGTTTCTTTCGCGAGTTGCACTCAATTATTTTATGTGGTCGTGTTTATATAAATAGACAATCTAATTTCATAGATATTCATGTTGTAACAGTAATGGAGGAAAATGAATCGTGCACAATTCAGTAATGTAACATAAAACATAAAATATTGTTCATGTATTACTTATTAATAAAGCGAAAGAAACTTTTGGGACAACCTAATATTTAACATTGAACTTTAGGAATTTTACAATTAGATAAATATATTCTAAATAATATATTATTCCTATAAATATATATTGTCGTACAAAATTTTAATATAATTTTGTTTAAACTACAATCGCTTGTTCGCTTACCAAAGAAAGAGTCCCCATTGGTTGGCAAATGTAAAAAGTCGATAAATTGCGGTGATTCGATATTTTCCCATATGTTATTGTTTGAATTTTTATGATTTTTCTTCTTGTCATCTTCGCGATGCGGCTTGACATTTTTCATTAACAATTTCCGCGATGGAGGTTTCAAATAATTTGCGGACGCCAATGGAGTATTCAATTGCTCGAAGTGAGTTTTCTTCATCGGGTAATTGGATGCCATTATCAATCACGCTAAACGATACGATAGAATCAAATTCTAAAATGATGATTCGTTGAATGATCGATGAAAGTCGAACAATTTGTTTAAATGTGCTTGTGGTAGACAAAGGTAGTAGTTTACTTTATAATAATTATACAGTTTTCTTAATTTAAGAATCTACTAGTTCGCGATATTTCGCGTACAATCAACTGTTCGGTTGTTGTCTTCACCTTGAACTGTCTCGAATGTTTGGAAACGGTAATTTATGTGTTTATAGGCATCAGGTCAAACCCCGCTTGCTACCCCAGGTAAACAAAACCCGTGACGACAATAATTCGAATAACTGTACGAGGATTTGTTTGATGGACGATAGAAACAACTCGAGTAAATATTGCATTGTTCTCGGAAGAAGCAAAGTAATATTAAAATCAAATAAATTTTTTATCAAGTAATTTCTAGTAAAGGCTTTGGAATGTGGATCAAAAAATGTAATTTTATATTCGAACACTTTATTTTTTACTCTGTCGGTGTACAACTGTGTCTATGATAAAGGATTATAGTAATTATTGAAATATATCAAAATTAAGATATCGTTTCATACTTGGTATTGTATATTTCAGTTTGTTTATTAATAACGTTGTTATTTTGTTTTTCTTATGTGATCGATTTGTTGCTCTTTGTCTGACATGTTTTAATATAATAAAGAAAAGTCATTTCGAATAAATAATATTTCTCAGTTTAATTAGTAACGTAATCTAATAGTAATCGAGATATACAGGGTGTCTCAAAACTCGCATAGGAGCCGGAAATGGAGGGTAGCTGAGACGATTCTGAACAATAATTTCCTTTGCAAAAATGTCAGCGGAGGCTTCATTTTTGAATTATTAACGAAAAACACCGACCAATCACAGCGCCGGATTAGCGCGCGATCAGTTCGCTACGCAGCGACCTGGCGCAACCAGCCAATCCTGACTCGAGTTTAATCCGGCGCTGTGATTGGTCGATGTTTTTCGTTAATAATTCAAAAATGAAGCCCCCACCGACATTTTTGCAAAGGATATTGTTGTTCAGAATCGTCTCGACTACCCCCCCCCCCTTTCTGGCTCCTATGCTAGTTTTGGAACACCCTGTATAGAACATAACATGAAGTCTAATTGACGAAAGTATAAAGTTTACTTATTTAATTCATAATGTTTCTTATCAAATTAATTCTAAACAAAACAATGCCTAATTTTGACGTTCTTTGATATTCGAACAATAGAAAAAACATTATTTTATGGGACCTGTAATATAAACTAATCTTACTGTTCAGTATGTTTGTAAACATAATAGGCCCGTATTTTGTCTTGACTAAGTTCGCCTTATTGTAATGAGCATTGCTTGAGTCGCTATGTATTCACAGTCAGCGAATAAGCTCGACTTAGTTAAGAAACCGATGCTTAAGGTTTGCTTAGTTGAGCAAATGCTATGTTGACTCAAAAATGTAACCTAAATTAAGCGAAATAAGAACACGTTTTCAACGAATAAGGCGAACTTATTCGACTATGAATTCATAAGAACTTAAGACTTTCTTAAGGCCGACTGTGAACCTAGAATAGACAGCAATTGCTTTCAAAAGGAAATGCTTATTATTCGACGACTGTGAATCTGACGATATGCTTAAGTTGCGACTGTGAATACCGCCCATAGTATTCAAAATATGTCCTCCGCGACTAATTTCGTATCGATATTGGTAAATGATCACAGCTACGTTCACGAGGATACCCTTCGAATGACGCATGCGCACTCAGAATCGAGACTTAAATACCAGAGTTTCACCTCTGTCAAAATGTATTTTATGGCGTACCTTTTTGGTGGGAGTGCCCAGACCGGCTGGTAGTAATGATCTGTTATGAGAACCGCTGGCTTCTAACGAAGCGTCTGCTTAGTTAACAGTTTATTTAAACGATGGGGTATAATTTTTGTTTTATGTTACGTTGAGAGAAACGTAAATCTCATTCAATAAATGCAACTGTTATGAAGTGCACGAGGAGTGAATCGATCGTTCGTCATGACTGAAGACTGACGAACGACGCTTTTGGAGCTCCTCGTAATGTTCACAATTTAAAGATTCCCCATCAAAAGTGTTAGGATGACTATCATCAGTTTAATAATTATCTTGACTGCGTGCTTTTTCAGACTTGTACTATTTTCTAACGGTAGGTTATATTCGCTGTTTTGTTTTGAAAGCACCTTCGAAATGCAGGTTATATTACTATTGTTTGGTATTCAACTGTTACGAGCAGTATTATTATTACTGTACTATAATTTTGGAGTAGAATCTTATTAATTAGACTAATGGGATTTGATGATTTCGTTTTCTTTATAACGATTCCAAGCCTATTCTGTATTATTATTTTATATTTTCTAATCAGATTATATCTAATCTGTTTAATGATTATATTTTTTAGATAATTAAGTAAGAGTTACTTTAGTTTCTTATTGTATAATAATTTCATTAGCTCAAAGTTTTTGTATGTTACAATCTAAAGTATATAAATACAATCTTAAAAGTATATAAATGAATTCTTGATGAACAATTGTAATTATTGGAGTAACACGGATGTTTCTTCTAGGTTCACCGACGCTTCTCTTTGTTACACAAAAAGATATTAGAATTGCTAATGCCTCCCGTACCAACAAAGTAACAACTATTATAAAAGATCTGTCAGAAGGTGCAGCTTTAGACTTTTATTTTGAACAAGAATTAGTGTGTTGGTCTGATAGTGGCCTAGAAATAATTCAATGTATCCATACGAATGGCACGCACACTGGTGAAAAAACAGTCATAGTAAATTCCAGTTTGATTTCCCCTGATGGTTTAGCTTGTGACTGGTACACAGGAAAATTATATTGGACAGATGGAGAAAAAAATAGAATAGAAGTGACAAGCATTGATGGACGTCACAGAAAAGTTCTTTTTTGGACGGATATTTATCAGCCAAGAGCTATTGCTCTTGTACCAATGAAGAGTATTCTGTTTTGGACTGATTGGGGCGATGTACCCAAAATAGAAAGGGCTGCAATGAATGGAGATCCAACATCGAGACAAGTGATCATCTCGGATGATATATTTTGGCCAAATGGTTTGACGGTAGATTACGGCAATGAGTTGGTTTATTGGGTAGATGGAAGACTCAAATTTATCGCAGTAATGGATTATTATGGAAAGAATAGACGAAAAGTAGTGGAACAAGGATTAGATTATCCCTTTGCAGTAACATTTTTTGATAATAGATTATATTGGACTGATTGGAAAACATGGTGCATACATTCGTACGATGTACGTCAGCATCAAGCACATCCTAGAGAATTACTGCATGGAGAATATATTCCTGGTGATATAGAAGTGTGGGATGTTAGAAGACAACCACGTGGAAGTCATCCTTGTGAAAAAAATAATGGAAATTGTTCTCACTTGTGTCTTTTGAGTTTGACAGAACCTGGATATACATGTGCGTGTCCTACCGGTGTTAAGTTAGTGGATAATTTAACTTGTGCTGAAGGTCCAGAAGAATTGTTGTTAATTGTTCAAAGAAATGAAATTTGTCGAATATCTTTGGATTCTCCTGATTATACAAACTTTGTACTGCCACTAATAGGTATAATTATTTTTGTTCGTACATTTCTATATTCTAATAATAATTTGTATTTTCATAATCTATTTTATAATAAATTTAATTCACTAGCAAATAAGTTTAATAAGCATAGAATTGAGTTAGAATATCGTTAAGTAAATTTCTTTTAAAGTTATAATGAAAACTAAATTTAATATTTTTGTTAATAAAATTAGGAATTAAACATGCGATAGCAATTGACTTTGATCCTGTACAAGAAATGCTTTACTGGACTGACGAAGAAGCTTGCGCAATTCGAAGAGCTTTTCTCAATGGCTCTAATCAAGAAAACATTATAACAACCGAAGTGGAAAATCCTGATGGAATAGCTGTCGATTGGTTAGCTCAGAATCTCTACTGGACCGACACAGGAACAGATAGGATCGAGGTAGCGCGATTAAATGGTACGAGTAGGAAAGTGTTGATAAACGAAGACTTAATCGAGCCCAGAGCGATAGCGCTCGCTCCGGAACTTGGTTGGATGTTTTGGACCGATTGGAATGAAAAACGGCCGAAAATAGAACGGAGTAACCTTGATGGAACAGAACGCATTCTTTTAGTAACTAAGGATATTGTTTGGCCAAATGGAATTGCTTTAGATCTCGCGAGATGGAAAATTTATTGGTGCGATGCAAAAACGGATAAGATTGAAGTCTGTAACATGGATGGCACAGATAGAAGAGAAGTAATTACAGACAATCTTCCGCATCTTTTTGGCTTAAGCTTATTAGGAGATTATTTGTACTGGACTGACTGGCAGAGACGTAGCGTAGATAGAGCGCACAAGCTTACAGGTGGTGAGAGGGAAGTGATAGTCGATCAAGTTCCAAATGTTATGGGATTAAAAGCAGTCCATTTAGGAAAGGTTAATGGCACAAATCCTTGTGCAAAAAATAATGGGGGATGTAGTCATTTATGTTTAAATCGACCAGAGAACAAATACGTTTGTGCTTGCCAGATTGGATACGAATTAACCAAAGATAAAAAGACTTGTATTGTCCCAGATGCATTCATGCTATTTGCAAAAAAGGAGAATATTGGAAGAATTAGTATTGAAAATGCAAATAACGATAACATTATTCCATTGACTGGTGTTAAAGATGCAAGGTAAATTTTTGTAATTTTAAGTAAAAGAATTAGATGACTTATTTATTAAATATTTTCTTATTTAACATGTTTTATGAGTTACCAGTGACCTATAGTGAACTTTTCGTTTTACCATATTTCAGTATAATACATTACAAAATGTGTTATGATATATTAATTGTTTCAATAAGATTATTTGTTACATTTTGTAGCGCATATTGTATGTTAAGTTTTCTTGATTAAAGAAGTATGATTGTAGCCCTTGTTAGCGTATCGAAATTGCACGTCGTAGGATTAACGTTTAAAGTTCAGCAGCTGTAGATCATTGGTGTGAACGAAAAGAAACATGTTAATATTCAAATTTTCTTCTCATACAAATTTTGTATTGTAAATATTTTTCACTTGTATCAGCGCCTTGGACTTTAACATAGCAGACAATCGTATTTATTGGACAGATGTTAAGTTAAAAACAATTACAAGAGCTTTTATAAATGGCTCCGATATGGAAAGAGTCGTTGATCTTGGTTTAGAAACACCCGAGGGTTTAGCAATAGACTGGATTGCTCATAATTTGTACTGGAGTGATACAGGAACTCGGAGAATAGAGATGGTTCGATTAGAAGGCTGCAGTAGAAAAGTTCTTGTTTGGAATAACATTATTGAACCTAGATGCTTGGCCCTTGATCCTAGTAGAGGGTATGATATACTTATATTCAAATTAAATTTATAAGTCTGGAAAAGCAATTCTGTTCTTAATGTTAACAATTAATGATTGTTCATGGTAGAAATTACTTAATGTACCATATTTTCCGTATTTCTTTGACCATTAATTCTTTGATTTTAACGCTGAACGATAGTGTCACGCGCGTAACTAATTTATAAATATTCAGTACTTAATTATAGAGGGTATTTAGAAGTGTATACTTTTTGAAATAATTACTAAACAGTAGAATATATAAGAAGAACATAATAAAAATTCTTCATAGTATTTTAGTAATTATTTCAAACGAAATGAAATTATATATTGAGCATTCGTAAAAGAAGTAGTTCTTATAATATTAAAAATTTAATCCCTTTTTAGCCATATGTATTGGATAGAGTGGGGGAATTCTGGCAGCATAGAAAGATCATTCTTGGATGGTACGAATCGCGAGGTAATACTTTCTAATATTGGAAGAGCAAGTGGTTTAACAATTGATCACTCTGCACGGAAATTGTACTGGGCGGATTTATATACTCCAGCTATTGATAGCTTTGATCTATATTCAAAGAAAAGAGATGCAATCGTAACGCAAAATATTGGATACCCGTTTAGCATTACTCAATATCAAGACTACATTTACTGGACGGATTGGAATACGGGTGAGAAATATATAAAAGCGTTAATTAATAACTTGATTACACTCTTATTTAAATAAACTTAAATTTTATTTTTGAATGTATAATAGCGATGACTGAAATTCTTTTATTAATTAGGTGACATAGAGAAAGCTAATAAAACTACTGGAGCAAACAGAGTGAAAATACATAATAAATTAGAATCTGTGACAGATTTGTTAGTGTTCCATGCTTCTAAACAAGCAGGATGGAATCCCTGTGCATTAAAAAATGGAAATTGCAGTCATCTTTGCATCGCTTTACCTGGAGAAAATGAAAGTGTATCTACTACTTTCAAATGTGAATGTCCTACTCATTACAATCTGCGAGAAGATAACAAGTCATGCATTGGTTGGTATATATTAAGCTGATATAGTTAATGTATTAGAATATTATAACAGAATACGTTATCAAAAACTTTTAAGGTAATATTTGTCTGAAAACATGTTTTACCTACAAAGTAAACCATTTAAATAGGAATACTGTTTACGTGTCCTCTCTTATAAAATGTTAGAAAACGCTCAAGTTTTTAATTACACATCGAATTATTAATTTTATTTAAACATAGTAATGTATTGTTTTATTTACAGCACCAAAAATCTTTATGATGTACAGTTTACGCAATGCAATTTTTCGCTTCCTTCCCGACACCAGTGATTGTTCAGATGTAGTTCTTCGAATTCAAGGTCTCAAAAATGTACGGTCTATAGAATTTGATCCTATAACTCAACATATTTATTGGATAGATGGTCGAACTTTGTCTATACGGAAAACTCTGGAAAATAAAACGCATTCTAGCATAATGGTTTCTGGAAGTTCTGGACATCCCGTGGATTTGGCTTTAGACCCCTTAGGAAGATTGCTATTCTGGTCTTGTGCTATAAATGATGCAATTAATGTTACAAAACTTGACAATGGCTCTGCTTTGGGTATCGTAGTCAAAGGTGATGGAGAGAAACCGAGAAATATTGCGATACATTCTGAGAAGAGACTTCTTTTCTGGACAGACATTGGAAGAAAAATGAGAGTGATGCGTAGTAAAATGGACGGAGAAGAAAGAGTTGTGATCGCAACTGATCTCGAACAATTAACCAGCATCACAGTTGATGCAGTTACAAATATCGTATACTGGGCACATGGAAATCGGATCGAGTATGCGGACTTTGATGGAAATAATAGAAAAATTCTAGTTTCTCCTGTCAAACAAGGGTCGACCATTTATTTGTCTGTCTTTCTCGATTTTGTTTATTGGTTCGATAAGGAAACGTCGAGTTTAGAGCGTATTAACAAGTCTGGAAATGGAAGAAAAGTGATTATGAATAAAATGCTTACGGATATAATAACAGTAAATACTCCGCAAAATGATCTAATGAAAACGCACATTTGCAGTCCCTTTCGGGATTATGGAGGATGTTCTCATTTTTGTATCGGAACCACTTCGTCTAAGTAAGAACATTCCATTCGTATGCGCATTTTTTTATCTACATTAAATTTTAAACAAATATAAAAAATACTATTTTCCAGATGTTCTTGTCCAAAATCTTTGGTTCTATCTGAAGATGAAAAAACTTGTAGAGCTGCGCCAGTCTGTGGAATGGATCATTTTACTTGCGCTGCACCTAGTTCTGCAGTGGCAAAAGATTGTATACCAGCAACATGGAAATGCGACGGTCAAACAGACTGTTCTGATGGAAGCGATGAGTTAGGCTGTCCAGCTTGTAGTAGTGATCAATTCAAATGTCAAAGTGGTCATTGTATCGGTAAGGATATCGAAGTGGCGAAGTTCATTGTAAATTAAAAGTAAGAAAATAATTACATTTCTTAAAATTTGTTAGATATGTCCTGGGTATGCGATGGCACAGCCCAATGCCACGACGGTTTAGACGAAGCTCATTGTTGTCGTCCAGGTCAATTCCAATGTATCGGAAACGGAGTTTGCATTTCTGGCTCAGCTGTATGCGATGGCTGGGAAGATTGCGCCGACGGCAGTGACGAAACTACATCTGCATGTACACCTGCAAATAATCCACGTCAAGAAAATAGTTCAGTGGAATCAGGAAAAATCACATACGTCATTGTTTTGCCTATTGGATTAATTGCAACAATTGCTGCGGTCGCTTTTGGATTCTATTATTGTAGAAGAAAATTTATAAACAACGAGGAATTACCTGATATTTTACACGACTCTGCTGGAGATCCTTTGTCGCCAAAACCAGTAAGATTATCAAAGCCGATATTTGCGCAAAAAAATTGTAGAAAAGAATTGAAAATAGGAATGGAAACTGTGAGGATGTCAATGCTAAATGGGAGTAGTATCGAATCCAGTTACGATCGAAGCCATATTACTGGTGAGTTTCTTAAAATAAATTGTCGTTTTATAATTATTAAATTGAAGTTAGATATGATTTGATTTATTGCTAACGAATTATTGATTAATTTGTAAATTAGTATACAAATGCAAAAATTAACCCTATTGATACCAACTCCAATTCGTAGATACGTAATTTTGTAAAGTCGTAGAACATTTTACGTAAATAAAAATTAAGCATGTGAGAAAAATATACATTTAGTACAATAATGTAAATTATAATTCGAGGTGCATCGAGTTCAACTCGGGGTAGCTCTGCAGGAGGTTATCCCCAAGAAACGTTAAATCCTCCTCCAAGTCCAGCGACAACAGCAAATTCTACGAGGTGCTCAAGTAGTAATGCATCTAGATATAAACCATATAGACATTATAGGAGCATTAATCAGCCTCCACCTCCAACTCCTTGCAGTACAGATGTTTGCGACGAGTCGGACAGCAATTACCCAGCAAAGTATAGATATGAAAGTGAGCCTTTTCCCCCACCCCCTACTCCAAGATCAGTTTATCAGAGCGATGCAGGAATTAGTTGTCCTCCATCTCCTAGTTCGAGATCTTCTACATATTTTAGTCCTCTTCCTCCACCTCCGTCTCCTGTTCCTTGAATTTGTTGCAATGTTTTAATATAATCTGTTTTCCATAAAATCATATTTTTGCGAGATTTTTAGGAACTAGCAAAAATGAGAGATCTCTCAGACTGTTCATATTTCATTTAGGAAAAGAACGTCAATTCATTTTCTTTCCCAACGTTCAGAATTGCACGGTAATTTTTTATATCACTTGTAATTGTTCATACTGCTAAAAAAAAGAAACGTAACACAAATTTTATTAAAGTGCATATCAGATAACATTTTTTTCATGATAATTTTCAAAGTAATAATGTAGAAATCGAAGCAACAAAAATGAAAAAACGAAACTTTATTTTGAGAGTGCCTTTTTTACTATAATTAAATCTGCTTTTAATGTTCTTTATATACGACTAAGTTTGTTATGATTATTCCAATTACTGAAATTAATACCATTGTGCCTATCAAGTTTATATCGTAATTGTAAGTGATTTTATCGTGACACGCTGTAAATATTGTAAGAATGTATAAAAATTGTATATGATTTTTAGTCATTTCGATGAAAATTGTTTAAAAAGAGGATTCCTTTCTGTATAAGTATTATGTTTTTAGTTTTTCAACTATTATACTCTTGCTCTAATTGTACACATATAATATGCTATACGAGAAATTAATTTTATAAGTTTCATACTTACAACCAAAACATCGAAATTTGTACTCCAAGTAAAAATAGTAAACATAATACTCTCTTCAAATAGATAGAAGAATTGGAAATAATTTCTAATACGAATGAAATTGAATTAATAGTAACGAAAATATAATAATGATTAAAATAAATAGTTTAAGAACATTTAAAATATCTATTCCTAGAAAGTATAATATTTTTTAAAGTTTTCCAATAAAAGTAAAAAAAAAATACATTTACTTACATTCTTATTTAAGCTTTAAAGAGAATGTAAACAATTAATGAATTGCTATTTTTTAAATATTGTATAAATGCGAAACAAGTTAGTTTCTGAAATTCGTAATCGAATTGTGCCATAAAGTATTCAACGTTTTAAGAAATTAAATACAAAATTCAGCATTATTATATGTACAAAATCTACAAAGCATTATGTTTGTGGAAATGATTTTTACCTCGCACTGCCATTACACAAACCTCGAAGAAGTACGTCTATTAATTATTATTCTCGTTTAGCATTAAAGACTGAAATAGTTATTCTATATTTTTTTTATATTTGCAATGCGATGCGCATTGCTCTATGTATGTAGCATAATTGTATAAAGAAATAAAACTTTTGTTACATATTTTATATACCATCTGTTAGTTACTTTATTTATTCGACGGTTTTACAAACAAAAAGCGTGTAACATTTAGTATTATTGAACAGTAAGTATATATATTTTTTAGAACGTTATCTATCGAACGATAAGGGTGGCCTGTGGGCCTCAACAGACTACTGACACTTTCTAATGAATATGCCAGAGAATTATAAAGAAAAATATGTAAACAAATCCAAATGCAAAGTAACATAATGTAAGAATTACATGAATTTGAAGAACGAATAAATGTAAGACTGGTACACTAGGCGTCAAGTTATACGACTATGTACCCTTATAAATCAAACTTGCTCAATTTTCATTTGTTTTCTACCTGTTTGTGACTGTCATTTATCATTCATTATAGTACAACAAGATGAGTGTAATTGAACATATTTATTTATTAAAATTCGTTTACTATTTACATACGCAATATTTGTATACAATCGATGGATGTAAAAATACCAATAAAAATATGAAATAAAATACTATATATACTATATACTATGCACTATACATGCGCACTATTTACATTGGTCCTTTGTTATTTCTATCTATTTTACAGATTTTACAGGCCGACGCGCGTTACAAATACGTACGATTCTTAACATTTCTTGTTTTCTGTCTTCTTTTTTTGTACAAATATACATACGCTTAGATTTGTTCGTTAATAGAATAAATAATCGTTCCTTAAACAGGTACGGTTCATTCTTGGCGACAGGGGTTATTCGTTTGTTTTTAAGACATTAATACTTTAAAAATTCAATCTTTTATCGAATTTCTCAGTGATATTGATAAATACAGCAAGTCCTTCAATTGCTTGGCAATTATATACTTTCAATATACAATTTTAATTCCAAACGGTAAATGAAATTAAATAGGATACTTCTGTATATTAAAAAAGAATTGAGAGAAATACTTCAAATAATACTTCATTTAATATATAAATGTATAGAAAATATTTATAAAGACATTAGCAAGGACGAGGGAATCACTATGTTAAATGTGATCAATTTATCAAACAAAAAGAGAAAATGAATATTAATGTTAAATCTGGCAATGAAAATTAAATAAGAAGATTAAAACTTGAAATGTGTTATATTCTAATAAAAAGTAAAGTTTGAATAACAATTAAGTGGAGGTTACTGTATTTAATCATGTATAAGTACAGAGAGTAAGAGATCAACATAGGCTGTTTCTAAATTATGAAATAAAAATAATTTAGTAAGTTTCCTTATTCACAATCAGCTATCTTATTACGTGATTAAAACTTCATATTTCTTTTTTAATTTTGAATCAAGGTTTTAGATTCATTGATTTACACCTTTAAAGTATGGAATGATTTTGAATGTATATCACAGTGCTTAATCTTATTCTCAAATTGTAATTTACAATATGTAATTACAAATAGTTTAACAATTCAGAAACAATTAGACAATTGACCTATGTTTACTTACAACTTGTTTTATTGCATTTTATAACTTCCGCATGTTTGCAAATATTGGACCGACAATTATAAGTAAGAACTCTGTACATAATTTTTATGTTGTATAAATTTTTGGTTCCCACGAGGAAAACTTCAGTTTAAAAAAATGTTATACGTATATGATAAAAACATAATATTATGTCTTATTGAAACTATTTTATCCTAATGTAAATTAGTTGACATGAAATAAAAAAACACATGTTTTTCATGTTATAGGAAATTAAATAATCTTTAAAAAAAATACCTTAAAATAATTGTTTCAATGTGTCCTCCAATAAAGATTGTTCATTATAATATTGCAACAATTTCCAATACACTTTATAATACTAAAATAAACTGAAATATCTGTTCACTATATGTTTAAAATACATTTGAAATGTTTGAATCATTTTAAAAATTGATTCCATTACTTCTCGTAAGTGTATTAAACTACTAATACAAGAGAAATTTGAAGATATTATAATTATTACAAAAACGAATTGAAAATTCAAACAGAAAACTAATTGTAAAAAAGTGATAAACATTTACATAAAATTATGAAACTAAACTATCCGTTCAATATATAAAAATTTCTCCATTGTCTTATTTTACTAATACCTTTTTAACCATTGTCATTTTAAGTCTACGTAGATTCTTCACTGTCAAAATATTTAACTAAACCGCGGAGCAAATGGTCAACGGCACCCACATCCAAGAACCGCCATGTCTTGATAATTTTTCAAAACCACTTTATTCTCTTCGTCGAGATACAGCATGGATATCGAACTGAGTGCTGTAGGTACGCAACAAGCTTTTGGCACCATGCTTGGTTTTGTCGAATAAACCAAATTTTGAACGATCGCGTGATTGGTAGAATTTAAGTGGTCTGCTATAGGGAAAGGACAATCACCGTGACAGTAAAAAGCATCGTAACCAGGAGGGGCAACGATCCAATCATTCCAACCAACATCTGCAAAGTCAACATAAAGCGGATGTCGCCTGCAGTTTTCACGGCCATCTTTTCGGCGACTCTTTCGAAGTGCTGCTCTTCTGGCACGACGATCTATTATCTGGCTTGCAGAGGACATTTTGTACCTAAATATGTATAATTTGAAGGAGAAAATAAGTAGGTCGAAAGATAAAACCATACAAATTCATATTAAGATTGATGCAAAGATACTTTGTTAAGTATAAAGTAACTCCATTTTACAGTATATATAAATATTTAAAGTGAGCAATAAATAATAATTTTTACAAAATTGAGTTTGAAATCTAAAAATCAATGTTTCCAAAATGCAGGGTGTCTTTGAATTAGATGGCTAAACTTTAGAAGCATAATCTGTCTATGATTAAACTGAAAAGGAATATTACAAATGTGGGTGTAGAAACACTTCCTTTTTAAGTTACAACTGCTTTAATACAAGTACTATTATTATTTACCTTTGATCCCCTGGTAAAGGAGATGACGATAGTACCTATAACTCTAACTTTGACAGCCAGTCTTATTAAACTCTGCTGTAAGCCAAAAGTGTTTCTAACTTGGAAAGAAAATGACTTTGCCCATATTTATATTATTCTTCTCTTTTTCTCTTTTGAGAAGAACATGCACCTAAAATGTGGCCATCTAAATCAGAAATACCTTACATAAAAAAACAACATTTATTTATTGTTTATCAAAAAGAGTAAAGTAAAGGCATTTTATACCTGCCATCATCTGTGTAAGTAAATAACATTGGTCGACTAATAACCCATGTATCATTCCTCTCGTTTATACTCCTTTTTAAGCGTACATGCTCCTGTTTAGTTCCACGCACATGCACCAGGAGTCCATGATTATTTTTAGGATCTTTTATCCACCTTTCTGCAGCAGGATGAACATCTAGACTAATTGTAGCATTCTTCCTAGTATTTATTGGTTTACTATCAATTAAACGTAGCAGTAGAGCACTGTGTCCTTTCGCACCAGGCCGCAAAATATCATATACAAGTATTCTACCCAACTGTTGGGTGGTGTCTCCTTTACTTAAAATAGGTACACGCGAAAGACTCAATTCTGCAGCTTGTAATTTCTCTCTTGAAGGTATGCTACTCAAGTCAAAAGAAAGACGAAAGCGATTTGGAGATTGAAATTTATGATCCAGGTCACTTTCTGTGTTGAAAAAAAAAGTTATTCTTATTATTGATGATTGTAACGTATTCAAATTAATACACCTATTATTACTATGTACACATATGTTACATAGGTATAATACAGCTTGACAAATTTAGTAAGATTCCTAAGGAAGTGATCTTATATATCAACCAATATTTTCCAATTTACTTTTTATAAATGTAAAGTATGCTTACCGACATGAACAAAAGAGCGAACTGTGTTAGCAGATCTGGTATGAATTCCTGGTTTAGCAATATCAGCCATACCAATGGTATTTTGTTTAACAAAAAGCTTTTTTAATGACTCTGGTACATAAGCTGGACCTTGTGGTTTTGGTCTTTTTGCAAAACCAAGAAGCGAGAGAAGGCTGGCTTCTATACCAGCGATCGCTTGTTCATGTTCGCTAATGGTAAAGTGTTTGACAGTGTCAGATTGCATGTGCAAATGGGCATTTGCTTCTGTAGTTGCCAGCAGCAAACCTGCTGCGACGATGACCAATGCCAGTGGCAGCAACATGCGCATTGTGATGTCGTTGCTCACGGATGTTGCCTCCCTGATAACGAAAAATAAACACATTAATTTGTAGTTGTGTTTTATACATTCTGTTTAAATCAAATCGTGATCAGAGTACGAACGAATATTTTCAATGACAATAAAAAATTATACAAACGTTCTCGATCTTGTATTAGGCATTTTCAACGGCATAATATTTTTAAATTACCTTTTTTTTTGTAAATTTTCACTATTATCACTATGAAAACTAGACATTTTTTCGTTTAAAATTTATTATATAATAATGTACACTAACCACAGGGTAATTCCATATATCTTTATCATCTTTAATATATATAATTTAAGATAATGAAAAAAAAGATGTATATATATACATGTCGAATTGAGTAACTTCCTTCTTTTCGAAGTCGGTTAAAAAGCAACCGGATGAATATGTTGATAATTGAAGAAAATATAAACAAACAAATTCAGAAGAACTATAGTATCCGAATATTAAAGTGAGTAACTGTAGTTACAAGAGGAATTCTATCTGTAACTGGCCTAGCTATTCGGTTTGGACATGATTCATCGTCTCCTTTCGGGGTGTCCCGAAAGGGACCTTCGAAAAATGTACCTGCTCAAGTTTAGTCATTTAGTGACGACCGCAAATAGTAGAGGCTAGGAGTCTCGTATACTACATTGTTCAGATTTTCTAGTGTTATATGTTCTAGCGTGCTCGAACTCGAATATTGCAATAATTGCACTATTCGAATAGTTTTGGCATTAGTTATCTATTACTATTTTGATTACAAGTAATCGGAGTTGGTATTCGCTTGAAATTGCTACTTGAAGTGTTTTAGGATTGCTGATTACGAATTCAAGTCATCGAACATATCAATGTCAAAATGGCAGACGGAATATTCAAAACCACTCGGGGGAGTTTTAACGTTCCTGATTTAACATAGGATACAAATTCCAGGCTTTTTCGTAAAAATAAAAACAAATGGTAGTTGGTCAATCTAACTGAACAAAAGTAAATTTCGTCAAATTAATTCGTGAAAAATATAAATTGTTACTTTTTAAAATTTTGCAATTTCTTTTAGCGACACCATGTGGTGTGCATGATCAGTGCAACCTGATCGTTTCTAATGACGCACGTTCCTTTTTTCGATGATTTTGGATGTGGCAAACTCCGAAAATGATTGTCTTTTTAGGGGGGACAAATATTTCGTAGTGATTAATTATAAAATATCCTGAAATAGGTGAGTGAGTGTATATGTATTTCGAGTATTTTAGACCATTTGAAAAGATTTGTTATTTATTTTTAGATAAGGGAAAACTTTAGATAGTTTGAGTTTATAATAATAATATAAATTAGCTTCAGAATCGTCCTCCGAATTTTAATTACAAATATACTTTACAATCATTTTCGATTTGTAGTATAAATAAATTCTGTTGTTCGCGTAGAATACAAGAATGTTTGTTAACAAGTGTCAGAAAGGTGATTCTGCACTCTTAAATAAAAGAAAAATCAAGTATGACAAAATTGGGTTGGGGCTTTTCTTTTTTTTGTTTGTGTGTCAGAAGTGAAGGAATATTACTGTTGGCACGTGGACGCCAGCTGATGCACGACAAGAACAGTGCCGTATCTCTATATCAGTCTTTTTTAGCGACACCATAATTTCGCATGAAACAAACAATTTAAAGAACAATTTATAACGATAAACGACGTTTTGAAAGCGTAATGAACAATTTATTGGTATTTTATCAAAGTAAATTTATTTTTGTAACTCTCAGAGTTGTAGTTGAATGCAAGTAGCGAAAGTTAAATTTAGTTGAGATCGATGGTTTTTACACTTTTTTGGGATACATTTGTCTGAAAACGATGAATATGCATTTAATAAATGTTGGTAATATTTTGAAAAACTCGGAAAGAATAATAATTGAAATACGTAATTAATTATAAAAGATTCTAAATGTATATATACATAGGAAAAAACCTACGTAATTGTTCGAAATTATAAAATCATTAATTAATTGGAAAAAATATATACTATTACCATGTCATATTATTTACTGTTGGTTAACCTTTAATATAATATACATATTTACAAACAAATATAGTATAATTTATTATGAAATTACATAGAATATTAAATTCAAATAATCGAGTATCATAAAAACAATACAGCAACGATATAAATACTTTCGAGAAAATGATTCGAGAAACAAAGATCTGTCTGCAGATTTAACTTGATATGGACGTAGACAGCGGATAAACTCATTCGTAAGAACAAATTGGGCGTAGGTGGTACTTTTCGTTTGAAGGTAACTGTAAAATCGCCTTTTATGTCGAAACAAAACTAATCCGAACATCTTCGTTGTAAAGTAGAATAATCGCATTGTTAACGTTCTACTGATTTCACCAGAGAATTAATTTAACGTTTATTTTCCTGTACTTATATTTTCAACATTTTGTAATTTGTAAACAAGTTTGGATAATGTTTCAACGGAAAATAATATTAGACATCCTATAACAATCTATTGCATCTTACTGCATCGATAAATTGTTCATCGAAAATGTCTCGTTTGTTTGATTAATTTTCCAGCCATTGAAAATTAGAAAATACGAACGAATGTAAACGGTAGTCAATGATGGATCTAGACTTATCGGGACTTGAAGTTAATTATTTTGAGGGACCCTTTCCTTTTCTAAAATGAAAACAAATTAACGGATTATTTACAGGAATACAAGATAATTTGTTTTTCAAGTCAAAAAGAAATTTTCTTCTACGGCTATTGAACACTGAAATTGAAAAATTAATAAATAAGGAGCTCTTTCAAACGTTTTGCGCGCAAGGGTCCCGAAGCTTTACTTTGTTAGCCTCAAGGTAGATCCGCCCCTGACGGTAGTACATACCTTGTTTAACTCTAATATCGCACAGATGAATCGAAGGAATGCAGCGTGAACAGAAGAGAGATAAAGGTGTCGAAGAGACTCCAGCAACACGGATTAGTGGCGTTTGAGAACATAACACACTAACGCAGTTCCTCCTACTTCGAAGTATGCTTCCTTTTGTTACTCGGTTGAAACGCTAGATGGCGTTACTTTAGCGATTAATATTCGTTGATGTTCGTACAGAGAATCGGAGCAGAGAGTTAGTGTCAAATAAAATGGAATTTAATGTAATCTATGATTATTAGCTGCGGATTTTATACATTTATTGGGTATGTAAATGTGGAAAACATGTGCTAATGTATACAGAGTACATATAGTGTATAACTTCAATATTCGGACACTTTGCAAGTTTTACTTTGGAATAAGGTTATGGAGCGAATTAGGCAAATAAGAAATCAGTACTAACATCAAAGAAAATGCTGAAACAACAATTAAAAGTAGAATTATGTTGAAAGATACTATTTTTCTTAAAGGATTTGCGATATGCCTCGATGTCTAAAAGCCCTCAGGGGCTGTAGCTATTTTTGATTGTTACTACAGTATGGGTTTAGAAATCCCAAGGTACCCAAGTTATAAAGAGAGGTATACAGTCGAACGTTGTTTATGTGAACAAAATCGTGCTCAGCTTGGAGTTCACAAACTCATAGTTAATATTCTATTGTATGGACCATGGTTAAGTATGAAAGTGCACTAGTTTGACCTCTATTATCTAAACTACTCAGTTATCGGAACTGGCTTGTTCCTATACCTGTTTGAATAAATGAGGTTCTACTGTATTAAAAAGTGCAAGTACAAATATAAAACTCACTCAACTTGAATTATCAACTTGGATGGTGTTTTAGTTTTGAATATGACAGTTTGCAGTAGCATAATAGATAACACAAGCATAATCAGTAGACATTATAATTATAAAACAGAAGTATTTGTGACCCATTACTATATTAGAAGGTATATAATTGATAAAATTAGTACAATCTACTTTCAATTAATTAATTTCATTCTTTAAAATCATTTTTTTCTTAGATCAATGGCAGTAAAAATCTGTGAATTGTGTTTCAAGTATTTTTGTATAATCACAGAATTTGTTTAATCTGAGAGAACATAATTTTAGAAAGACAATCGAGACTTAAGGTCAAGTATTTAAATGTTAACATTTTTAAACGACAACAAGTGGCTTATTTGAAATAGTATTTGATATGGTAATTTTAATTTAAAAAATTGTTTAAACTTAATTATCGATGGTTTGTTTTGAACTATCGATAGTTCTTCACCCACGTTGCGTCGTCGGTGGAACGCTATAGTTTTAAAAGCGCAACAAGAGGGAAGTGTACCGTGAAGGAGGAGCTACGATTAGCGTACTATATTCCCCTCAAACGGCACGAATCCGAGTCGCTGGTTGTACATAGATAAGCAGCACGTCATCGTCTAAAATAATCGAATCAACCACGATCAGGCATACCTGCTCGTTCGAACCAATGGAAAGACGCATATTCCCGTAGTAAAAGACCCACCAGTTAGGTACACGAATGTTAACTCACCTGTGCTAATCGTGAGTCCGCCGTTTGATGGGCCACGACATTTCAACGAGTCCATGTAACCTCACACGGAAAATATTTTCTGATACTGTCGCCACCGGGAATCTTCAGTATTGATGCATCGATGTTCGAACTCCGTTGCACTATCTGTTATTCACGCACTCGCGTACCCAAGAGGGGAAAGAGGAACCGAGATAGACAACAAACAAAAAGAAGAAAAAAAAACTGGAAAAATGTTCGTTGAAAGTTTGCGAAATAATTGACGAAGAAACGTGAATGTGATTTACGTAGCGAATGGTTCACCGAGCACTGTGTTGTCATGCAAATAGAGAAGTTTAGGTCGGTACGTATGGATGTTGGACTCGACTCGATACGCGCAAATCTTCGAGAAGTCGAGAGGAAGAGTAGAACCAAGTAGAACTGTAGGATATCAGGAGGGGGAGAAGAGAAAAAGAGAGGGAAAGATGGAGCGAGGAATCTGTAAAAAGGACACTATCTCCTAATAGTAGGCGACGCAAGTTTAGCGCTGCGTGCGAATGGTCCGTAAACTAAGTATTGTAACACCATTATACCTGAAACTGGCGCTCTTAGTCGCTCCAAAGAAAACTTGAATTACAGGGTGTCCCAAAAATGTTGTAACACCTTGAAAGGGAGGTGATTTGGGAGGTGGTTCGGGAGGTGATTTGAAACAACTTTTTCCTTAGCGAAAATGTTGTACGAGGCTTCGTTGAGGAAATATTAACGGAAAACACTGACCAATCAGAGCGCGCGTATACCGTTGGAGCGGCCGCGGTAGCAAAGGCTACGAGCTAAGCGGCCCCGACTTGTACGCGAACAAGTGACTCAACGTGCATCGAAGGACATTCACGCGGCCGCTTAGCTCGTAGCCTTTGCTACCGCGGCCGCTCCAACGGTAT
>NC_071979.1:19434741-19446724 GCF_026283585.1 Hylaeus volcanicus
ATACCGTTGGAGCGGCCGCGGTAGCAAAGGCTACGAGCTAAGCGGCCCCGACTTGTACGCGAACAAGTGACTCAACGTGCATCGAAGGACATTCACGCGGCCGCTTAGCTCGTAGCCTTTGCTACCGCGGCCGCTCCAACGGTATACGCGCGCTCTGATTGGTCAGTGTTTTCCGTTAATATTTCCTCAACGAAGCCTCGTACAACATTTTCGCTAAGGAAAAAGTTGTTTCAAATCACCTCCCGAACCACCCCTTTCAAGGTGTTACAACATTTTTGGGACACCCTGTATAAATGAAAATTGGAAATACTTCTTAGCATGCAATAATATTAATTGTGTGAATAAATTATAACATAGGGATAGGGTTTGAGTAATTTTACAGACAAAACACATTTTTATAACTAGAAAAAACGGTTTTCCTGGTTTTGATGTCAACCGTTGCTATGGGATCATACATTGTTTTCTATAGGTACAGCACTGCGCGCTCAGCTTTTTTTGATGCGCATGCGCGAGTGGGAACCGAATCTGGTAACGCTGGACGTTTCCCTACAATTCCGAACCCTGGTTCAATTATTTGTTGTTGCATTTCTTATAAATGCAGAAAATTTAATACGGTAATTAAATATTTCAGTCATTATATGGGATTATACTTATTATAATTATGCGATTCGAAATCTAAGTATGGGCTAATTAATTTGTTTTTTATGTTGATTAAAATAAACGAATCATTGTCAATTTTTAATGTCAATCTACATATTATTTGAAATTTAAACACATACAAAATTGTAGACAAAGTCTAAAGTATTGCTATATTTAATACAATATTTTAATATTTAATAATGTATATTTTACGTTATTTTCACATTACTGATTGTCATAAGTTTGTTTTAATTTCTCAATAATCAAGTTGTATCGTATTACAAATACATTGTGTTAAATTATGCAACTTAAATGTTAAATTATACTTTTATTGAAAACTATTTAAATTATTTTCTACATAGATCAAGGATAAATTTAATATTTACAACAATGGTAATATGAAATACATCAGTATATTAAATATAACAAATTTACTGATAAACTCTAACTCGAGTTAACTTTATAAAAATTAAATGAGCAGATATTAAAAAGGTGACATTTTTTTCATTTGAATCAAATTTAATATTTGTTCTTGTGTTGTTTAAAATTGTTCTATTATAATAAATTCCTTATTATAATAATGCAAATACAAATGTGAATTTTAAT
This sequence comes from Hylaeus volcanicus, assembly GCF_026283585.1. NCBI lineage: Eukaryota > Metazoa > Arthropoda > Insecta > Hymenoptera > Colletidae > Hylaeus > Hylaeus volcanicus. Next base: position 19,435,987 of record NC_071979.1, read on the forward strand.
TACACACTAAAAGTAAAATAATGTAATGCATAATAAGAAGTTGAATATCGGTTAAGTTATTACTAATCGAAATATGATAGTAAAAACACATGTATTTATAATATTTATTATATCAAAGTGGTATATTCAGTATCATTAGCAGTCCATTGGTAGCATTAGGTTGAAAACCCACCAACTTTGTCATTTACCTATTATACTCTCAGAATCAAGCTGCTTTCATATTTATTGGACATGTTTACATCCATTTAAATACATATCATGCAATCGTTTAAGGTTTTCTTTTTTTTAAATATTTGGAGATGTTTTGGTTTATACAGTCATTTTTAATGGAAATTTGTTTTATAAAAAGTAATCAGCTTGAGGCTTTTTACTGGGTATTCCTCGACTTTCTTGTGGTGCCGCTTCAAATATTGTGAAATCTCGTTGAAGGTGTTCGTTTAATTCTAATATAGCAGCCACGTTTCCACATCTATAAAAAAAAAAAGAATTTATTACAATCCATACAAAAATTAGAACTTACTTCTAATTGACGCGAAATAGTGAGTAGCTATTTAAACTTAAAATAAAATCCATATACCTGTAGCAATAGTTAGGTGCTGACCAAACAGTTAGAACAGTCTCATTAAAATGCCATTTATATCCTTCCATAACTAATTGATGAGCTCTGCATATCATGTCAATATCATTTGCAGTATTAAACTGTACTACAACGTCGCTACCAAAAAGATAACCAGCTCCACGTGGTGAAACTCCCCAACCCTGAGTATCCTCAGGATCTGACCAAAGTAAATCGCACATTGGTCCATCATGTGGAACCTAAAATAGATTATTTTTAACTTTAGCATTTTACATTGTATCTAGTGTCTCATTATCTTATTTGGTATTTAAATATTTTTTATTTACCTCTTGTTTCCTGTCTATAGTTCTTATTTGATCCAGTGTTTGAATACTTGGAGATAATCCTCCGTGAACACAAAATATTTTTCCATCGATAATAGCAGAGAGAGATAAATAATCAAATATCTCTGTACAGTACCGCCAAACTGTAATACTACCATATTTACGAAGGCATTCATCATAAAAACCATAAACTTGTGTAATTTGCCGGGATTCATGATTTCCTCTTATTAATGTAATCCTGTCAGGATAGCGAACCTGTAATCACAGTTACATTAGCAACTGTAACGATAATTACAGTATTTCTTTTAGATATTAATTTGTTATAATCCTATAAAACTGTTAGATTATTCTTTTTAATTACTTTTAATGCCAGAAGGAGGAGGAATGTTTCTACGCTGTAAAATCCTCTGTCGACAAAATCACCCATGAACAGATAATTTGTTTCTGGAACATCTCCGCCAACTTTAAATAATTCTTTCAAATCATAGAATTGTCCATGGATATCTCCACATACCTGAAAAAAATTATATTTCATATATTATGGTGTTAACAATTCCTTTTTGCATTTCTTTTTAGAAAAACGTACAGTAACTGGAGAATCAACTCTCTGCACATTACTTTCTTCAATTAAAATTTCGCGTGCCTTTGCACAAAGAGCTTTGACTTCTGCTTCTTTGATAATTTCACATTTTTTCAGCTGTTCTATCTGCCGATCCAAGTCACTGGAATCAGCCATCTTATGGACTAATAATATTTGCTGAAAGTTACATGTGTGATTTTAAAATACAGGTTATTGATATATATGTACTTAAATAATTAAATCTTAAACATTAAAAGTAACATTCACTATGTACAAAATACAAATTTATTTATCACTGGTCACATAATACTATACTTTGCATGCAAGATATATTCCTCACAAGTACATCTTTTATTTCATTTGAAAACTATAGAATATTTAGCTAGAAATACATGAATATTTTTTAAACACAAATTTGTTAACCTAATATTTTTCGAGCAAACTCTTATTTAAACAACAGGATATTTGTCATTGATGTAAAAAAAGGTTATCCATCCACTATTCCTAATTGTTCATTAATGCTCAACACTGGTTTGATTGGATCATAACCTAAATCTTCCTACTAATTGTATTTTGAAATACCATGCAAAATTAAATGATGATACAAATATTAGATACTTCCTTACTTATTAGTTTGTAAATCTTTTATTAAAAACTGTTAAAAAAAATGAACAAGGAAAACCAATTGAAGTTTCACTCTTTACTTTGGTGAATATACTAAATTATCCATTATACTAGGAAATAAAATTTTATTAGTAAATTAATTAGAATATGGTTATTTAATGAAACATTCCCAATAATATTCAAATTATAACGATTAGTAAGTAATAAAAACGTTAAAACAAATTCGACCAATGGCACGTACAATACTAATCAGTTAAGAAACTAAACACTTATATCACAACAAAACGTATTAACAATTAACAACACAGTTTTATTTTTCTAATACAAAAGTGTAATTACAATTACTGCTACAAACTCTAACCCATAAGGGTGCGCAGGAGTTAGAGCAAAACTCCGAGTTGATTTCAGCGACAGTTGTGGAAAAAGTAGGAAGCTCCGAGATAAGGATAGATAGGTCCTTGTCACTCTAATGATGCTGTGACAGAGAGGATGATACAACAATTCCAAGAGAGACAAAGACAGAACGATGTCAACCATTTATAATTTTCCAATCAGTTATTAACATTTTTTGAGCCGAGGAAGCGACCTTTCCGTCTGATTTTTTTTATTAAACTGTTCCTTGTAAAATTCGCAGCGCGCGTTGTATTCCTCTTTCTGAAAAAAGATCTACAAAAAATGTCTTGCCTCTAAACGTATTTTTATCATGTTTCAAACGCGAAATTGCAGAATTTTACCAGGAACAGTTTAATACAAAAAATCAGACGGAAAGGTCGCTTCCTGGGCTCAAACAATGTTAATAACTGATTGGAAAATTACAATTGGTTAACATCGTTCTGTCTTTGTCTCTCCTGCAATTGTTGTATCATCCTCTCTGTCACACCATCATCGGAGAGACAAGGATCTATCTATCTATTCTTGTCTGCGAGCTTCCTATTTTTTCCGCAACTGTCGTTGAAGTTAACTCGGAGTTTTGCTCTGACTACTGACTCCTGCACACCCTTCATCCTGAATAATTATATTATATGATTATATACAAATAAACAATCCGTGGAAAAGATGAACGTATCTTATCGAGTAAAGAAATCGTTGACCACAAATACGAGAATTAATAAAAGGTATTTAAATAATTATTCGTACAATTGTTGGCTGAAGTTTACTTGAATAAGAACTTTCTGGAAGATACGATGTCAAAGCGTCGAAGTATTGGTCACTAGTAATGAAGTGGCATTCAATGTATTCAATAAGTAGGCAGAACTGTATTTAAAAAATAGATTACTTGTAGAACCTTCATGTATGAATTTATTTATTACATTTTGTTGAAATGTGAAATATAACCCTATTTTATGATTCAGATTATAATTTTTTAACAAATTGAATCAATGTTATGATTAATTTTGTGCTCTCAGATTTATTAAGAAATAACATACACGTTAAACAATTTGGAAATTGTAATATGCCTATAAAGTAATGTACACACAAATATGTATATATATATATATATATATGTATATTAAAGTGCAATTTATTTTATATGAATTTCACATAAAAAATGAACATATAAACAACATAAATTTTACAATAATACCAATTTGTACATACTGATCCTTAACTTGATCATTTATTATTTAGAAAGGTATGTTGAAGGGGTAGTGGGGGCTTGATTCCGTGCTGAAAGGAAAATGAAAATGTTTATTTTAAAATCAATTAATATGATTAATATTGCAATGAGGAAAGAATACTAAATTAAAAATATATTTACCCTGTCATTGGGCAAATTCTACCATTGCAATCGAAGGTATCGATATACGCGATATCTTCTGGGGTAAGTTTGAAATCAAAGACTTCGCTGTTTTGAGCAATTCGTGATTTTGTAACAGATTTTGGTATTACTATGTGTCCACGATCCAGCTGAAGCAGATTTTTAAAAAATTTGTTACACTTGAACAATTTTACATACAAATACAAGTAATAATTATAAAATATTTTCGTATACCTGATATCTGATAACAACTTGAGCAGGTGTTTTGTTGTATTTTTTTGCTAGTTCACCTAATTTTTTATCATCCAACAATTTTGGATCATCTGGCTTAGCCCAAGGTCTGTCAGGAGAACCAAGGGGACTGTATGCCGTAATGAGAATACCCTTTTGTTTACAGAATTCTGAGAGCTTCTTCTGATTTAAGTATGGGTGACATTCAATCTGTAAAAACACAAACATTGTAGACATGTATCTATTACATGTTAATGCAGCTAGAAATTGATACATACTTGGTTTGTAACTGGCTTAATGGTACAATTTTTAAGCAATCTTTCTAGTTGTTCAGAATTAAAATTGCTAACACCTATATTCTTTGTAAGTCCCTTGGATACCAAACTCTCCATAGCTTTCCACGTGTCTACATAATCTACATTGTTCAGAGCTATACTGCCATCAGCATTTGTAGGGAAGAGAGTATCACCATCTTTGTAAGAAAATGGCCAATGAATAAGGTAAAGATCCAAATACTCAAGACCTAGGTCAGCCAGAGTCTTTTTAATAGCAGGTTCAACCAATTCTGGTTTATGATAAGTATTCCACAGTTTGCTTGTAATGAAAAGGTCCTGCCTCTTCACAACACCTTCAGAAATTTTTGCCTTAATTGCAGCACCGACTTCCTTTTCATTTCCATAAACATGAGCACAATCAATGTGGCGATATCCAATGTCTATCGCGTCCTTGACAGCCTGAGTAACTTCACCAGGTTTCGACTAAAACATAATGTTAAGTGTGAAGTACAACACATAGAAAATCCCACATGAGATATATTAAAACACAATGTTACACAATATTGATACATTCATTTTTTCTAGTATGTTCTTAAATAATACATCTATATCAGCTTTGTGATAAACAGCTTATCTCTTGTTCCACATACAATACCATTGAATCAATGTTACCAATACAAGTTCATTTCTAATTGCATAATACTGTACAACTATGCAACAATGTAATCAAATACAAAGAAAAATCATTAAAAAGCTATTATGAATTCATAAAATTTATGTTGGGAACTTCTATATCATAATTTATAAATATTTTCAATGCTTTCCGTTCGTATATTTCAAATTTTAATATATCGAATGTATACAAGAATTGTCGAGACGAATTAAAGAAAAAAAAGAATACCGTGACTCTAAGATGACCTTGTCAGAAGAGTGAATGCAAAGCGCGTTTATATCTGAGATACGATATCAGCGCTCGTTAATAGACTCGAGAATATTATAGATAGACAAATATAATAATTTTAAATGATAGAATGCGTAGCACAAGGTAGTTAACAATGATTTTCTACTTTCGTTTAAGTACATTAAATTTAATTACTCACTTTCCATGTTCCCAAACCAAAAGCCGGCACCTCGTTGCCGTTATAAAATTTCATCATTGGTACATTCAAAACCATTTTGAAACTTTGTATAATTTTATTGCTTGAATCACAGATATGTCTTAACGGGATCTTGACACTTTTTGAGATTCCACGAGTCGCCGATCGCTACGTCTGAATTCACAATGCCGGTAAGTTCAACTAGCGAGCTCCTTTTATAAATGTCCTATATCTAACACTTTACCTTGCCCCTCCTGCCTGTTTTCAGACATGTACCTATCTCGAAGAATAAGACCTTGTTTTGTTGCAATTTCGTGAATTATATGGACATAATAATGAAACCTCCTTTATTCAAATTATCAGATATTTATAATATAGATTTAAATACTTTTAATCGAAATTGAGTAATGGTTACTATGTGAGTACTTTCGTAAGAATTCACAATTGTACTTGTGATATTTCAGAGCTAAATGTGTCTGCTGATTTATTAGACAGGAACGATTACTGAGATTATTTATGATAACTGATTACACAATAATCGCAATCTTGAGTTACTTTTTGTATTCCATAATCAAAATTTTAATATCTTTTATTTTCAAAATAGGTTTGGTGAAAGAAGATTAAATTTGCATTAAAAAAAAACATTAAGCTTGTCATTTAACATATCATTGTTTAGATATACCATTACGTTAATGTCCTGATACCGGAAAAAACAGTGAAAGGTTATGCTAATGCCATAAACGTTCGATTTTATTTCGAAAATTCAAAAGTGTTATTGGAAATTGAGATAGAGGTTGTAAAAATAAATCAATAATTACTTGAACAACTGATGATATCTTATTCTTAATTGAACACATTAATAGAGGGGTTTAAGCAATAGAAAGTTGACGAAAATCATAAGATACAAATATTAGAAAAATTGACACGAGTAATGGGACCCATTGTCCCCATATAAGCGTACTGCCCTGACTTAGATGTTCTTACTGCGCATACTCCAGAGCACACACATGCACACACATTGCTCGATAGACAGGAATTTCTTTGGCGTGATGCCGGTTGTAGGCCTCTGCGTGATCGCGGCTAAATTCGCTAATAAGAAACGAGCCCTATGGAAAATTCCAGAGTCCGTGTCCGTTAGGAGCAGGCAAGGGAGAGTTGTGAATCCCTTGATCGTCAACAATGAATGAATGAATTACTGAGAATAACGATATCCCCGCCACGAGATGCTAACCGATTCTAACCGTATTTCGCGCCATCGAATATCGTGAGTATGTATGTATTGTTAAAATAGCGTAAAAAAAATTCCACAGAATAGTCTATACTGAAATTATTGCAATATTTAATGTGCTTTTGTCGTGCGATATCTAATCAGACGATAATATTGTCGTCTCTTACGGTTCTGGCATTTGAACTGACGAAATTAGATGAACCTATAAGATATTATATCGTCGTATATTATCATGTACGAATAAATCAAACTACAGGTAAATAAGAATTCGCACAAATTTGTCTGTGCATGCAAAACAATGTATATATTTGAAGACATGTTTCTTTTTTCGGTTGTTAATACATTCCATTTGGAATCGATACACAGTTATCGATCGATATTCTATTCGTTTCATTCGAATCGATCGAACGTTTTATTATGTATTAATAAATAAAGCAATTGAACGATTCTAAAACGTATAGACTATTATATAAAAAGCTAGGCTCGTTTATAAAGATAGCGTGGAGAAAATGAATAGTGCCATGTGTTCAAACAGTTCGATAATAGTAGTCATTACATAGAGTGCTTTTAAACGGGATCAAGCACGAAGAACTTATTGATAAAAGAGTCTTTGATATCGTTCAGAAATGGGCATAATTTTATGTGTATAGTAGATTACGTAAAAAAAATCAACGCATGGCGATTTATTTGCGATATTTATCAAAGTAACAGATAATCCAATATGAGTAACGGATAGAAAATTGTTTACTTTTCATACGTTATACAATTTTTTCTTCCAGAAACGAGTTTTGCCAATCTTTCGTATCACACGAGATTCTGTACTAGATTGTGTACTGTTGCGATAAAACTAAAAACTTAAAAGGGAATATCATCTATCCTATATAAACTCGATTCACGCGATTTGCGATTAAATTACAATTATCACATGAATAAAAATCGTTCCTACGAGTATCACAGTTTTGAAAACAGTTCCAGCTGGATTCAACCACCTAGCATCGCAATAAATGTTTTACAACCACATCGACACGATGGTCGATACAAAATTCACTCGCGATGTGGAATTCTTTCATATCTGTATATGTTTTTCTTTTATAGATTATTTTTTTAGCGGGAGGATTATTTAGAAATTGATATGTTAGGTTTAGGAACAGCAGCTCAGCCGGTACCTAGCCCACCTCGCGCAGATTATTTTCTTCAAATACGAATAAATAAAGTAAATATCAAGTAAACGTAATCGTATTCGTAAACCTATATCACATCGTGAAATCTATTTGTATTATATTTATTTGTATTATACAGGGTGTCCCAAAAATGTTGTAACACCTTAAAAGAGGTGGTTCGGAAGGTGATTTGAAACAACTTTTTCCTTAGCGAAAATGTCGTAGGAGGATTCGTTAAGGAGATATTAACAGAAAACTCCGACCAATCAGAGTGCGCGTATACCGTTGGAGCGGCCGTGGTAGCGAAGGCTACGCGCTAAGCGGCCGCGCTCATACGCTACCGCGAGCGCTCCAACGGCATCCTCGCGCTCTGATTGGTCAGTGTTTTCCGTTAATAACTCCTCAACGAAGCTTCGGACAACATTTTCGCTAAGGAAAAAGTTGTTTCAAATCACCTCCCGAACCACCCCTTTCAAGGTGTTACAACATTTTTGGGACACCCTGTATTTATTCTTTTCGGATTTAGGTGCCACTGCCGATTTCGTGGACTACTTTTGTGGCGCTTATCGTATCGGCGAATACGAAACAATAATGTAAAAAAAACGCATAAGCAACCGTAATAGAGAAAAGACGGGGCGAACATACTTTAGACGCGTTGTTTCTTGATTTGATAAGTCGTTCGATTGTTCAAGGCATTCGTCCTTGGATACGTTATTATTGTACATCGTAAAAACTGTCTTTGGATTAATCGGAGATTTGAATAGAACGTCGATTTTCCTTTTGTAACACGACCAGCCGCCTAACTTATTGTCATCGACGTAAAAGCAGGATGTCACTTTGCAGAAGATAAGAAATTTGACGATGGCCTTCACTTTCCTCTTAAGTATAACTGTATTCGGACCGTATATCGGCAAATGGACACTGGTGGATATTCTGTCGCGAATTTCTTCCTTCTTCAGGGTGTCCTCTATGAATTCTGTAATCATCCGGCAGAGAAACATTGTTTTGAAAAGTAAAAGATTCTCCAAGTCGTTCTTCAGTATCTCCAGCTCTTTCTCGTTGAAGACTGTTGCGAACTCGCCCAAACAGCGTCGATAGTCGATTTTCAAAATTATACACCTGATTATGGCGAGGATCAAGTTGAGCGCCTTGCCCTGAATCGACGTACTTCCTCTAAAATTTATCGATATTACCTCAAGAATGATTTCGCGAGAGCTTTCCATGTTTGACGATACGACAATTTTTCGAGAACTGTGATACAATTGTTTAGCCTTACTAGTTCGGTTAATCGATCGTCGATATCGGTATTTAGAGGATCACGGACGATTACTGTTAGTTTTGATCAAGTTCACCAATGTCATGGCCTATTGTGCAATGGCTCTTAGAATACTTTCTGTTTACGTTTAGTCGATGAAACCGCGTTGTGTTATGCCACAAGAGGTCTCCGTTAATACATACAAGGTGTCTCTTCAAATATATTCGATTCTATAGATGATTGAGGCAGATATTAAAATATACAGTGGGTGTAGAATGTACTCGTACACCGATCAATTACCCAACAAACTTTTGTGTGAAATTGTAGTTTCTTAACTTCTTTTTTTATAATCAATGATATTTTATATATTCTCAGAAGTCTCTAAAATCGATATAGTCCAAACAACATTTACTAATTAATATAATTTGTGAAATTAACAAAAAAAATGCGAAAAGTGGATAAAAGTATAGAAGCAATCAGTATTTGTACGATTCTTATGACGAACCATTTGCAGTAGAGTTTGTAACGTAAACACATTAGTTTATTGCTCCGTACGAATTAGAAAACATCAAATTTCCAGGAGAGTACTTTTAAAAATGGCTCTAATAGAGAAATGGAAAAAGATCCCATTTCGAATAACTAATAATTTAGTTAATTTAATGTTTAGAAGGGTTACAATAATTATAAAATCGAAAGGAAATCCCACGAAGGAAGTATTATATACTTATAAATTAATGTAAATTTCTTTTTTCTTTAATGAAGTTTTAAAAAAGCTATTTATGTAAGTTGCGAAATTAGCAAGAAAGAAACAATTAATCGATAGAAATGTTGAAGCAATAAGTATTCGCACAACTGTTTAATTTTTAAAACTAATCAAGCGATTATGTAGAATTAAAAATGATGGTATTCTGGTAATTTGTCGAGCTGTTAGATTTACGATGCAAATTTGTTATATCGTCGCGTTTACTGTCCGAAGTCCGCATAAATACTTGGTCGATCGTTGTTGAATCATCATTCTTCCACGTTTCCAGAATACCAGAATGGAGATACCTAGGTCATTTAACGCTACAGTAATTCGTGGAGTTTATCCTTGGAAGGTATGATTTATGATGTACTCAATCGCTTGCTGGAGCGAGCGTTCAGTACATGTATTTAAAGTACGTGACGCTATAAGAGCTGATAGCGAACGTTCTGAAAACGTAATACCGTTTTCTGTATTTCTGTCGCTTAAACGCGATACGCAGGAAATTTGCGTTCTGATTTGCATGTGACTTATCGCATTAACGAAAGTAAGTAATTGTATTTTAATCGTATGCAGCAGACGACTTAAAAGTTTGAACGAAGTATTCTGTGTAAAAAATAACTCGATTAACCCTACATGCTATCTTCGTAGCTGTAGGCCAAAGGGTTAAGATTATACAACTACCCAAAGGTACACACAGCTGGTCAAATATTTCAGAACAAACTCGTAATTAATAGCAACTAAAACGTTAATATCTGTAAACGTCGCTAAAAAAAATACAATACAATCGCTATAATAGGTGAGATTAAGATTTTTTGAGACTTTAGACCTTATGATTTAAGAACAAACTCGTAATTAATAGTAAACAAGACCTTAATATCTGTAAA
>NC_071979.1:19446734-19460281 GCF_026283585.1 Hylaeus volcanicus
AGAACAAACTCGTAATTAATAGTAAACAAGACCTTAATATCTGTAAACGTCGCTACAAAAATACAATTACTATATTGGTGAGATTAAGACTTTGTGAGACTTTAGACTTTATGATTGGAAATTGGATGGAAATGATGTTTTAAATTTATTCCAATGTATGGTAATATGAAATCACATACCAAACGTATGCATACCATATTTCATAAAGTAATGGAATTATTAACTATCAGGCGATGCATGTCATTCTACAACGTGAGAAGTGTTGCACATTTGACGTAGCGAGGGACGATGTTGGATGGACGAGAGCAATAGAAAGTACCAGTACGAGGAACAGCGTTGTATTATGTGCGGCAAAAAAATTCCATCCATACGCGGGGAGCGGATACAGAGCAAGCAATTTCGCTTGTTGAGCGAATCATTCGAAAAAGGTCCCTCGCCCACATCTTTCCAATTCATTGCGCTCGAAGAAGACTGACCTGGAATTCTCGGTGACAACAAATCATGGTCAGTTTTCGTAGAACTGAATGAGTCTGTGTCCTACACAAATTGTTTTCGTAGAACCATAAAAAACAGATGAAACTTCCGTACTATATTCTGTATTTATAACAGAATAGTGTACAGCGTTTCAGTGACCACCAGTTTTGCTTCGCTTCGCTAATTATTGTATTTCCGTTACCGCGTTTCGATTAACCGCGGAACAAGATTTATCATCGTCGTCATAAAACATTCTTGGAACACAAGTTTCCGTACATAGCTTCGAGAACACCTTGTTGGAATATCGAATGCGCGTTTCCAATGGTACAACTACGACCACGTCGTTAAGGAGTAAAGAACAAAAGTGTTTTGTCTTGTAAAACGATACAGCGCTAAATGATACAATGCAACGTTTCTTAAGCAGCCCGTCTTGTTTTATATCTTTATTGGCGGTGACTTTACCGTCCTCTACAGTTACTCTTTATAAAATTTTCTTTATTCAGTATAAGTATATACAACATCGATTTACCTATTGCATTTAGGGTAATTTATACCGACTCGTTTTCTGCTTTGTATGCTATCATTCGTAACGGAGCACCAAAAATTTTCCATGGCGTTCAATAAACCTAATTGACTAGACGAGGGTCAAACGAGTGCCGAATTACGGCGTGGGATTATGTAAGTTCAAAGGGGGTATGCCTTGCTATTAATTTGTGTTGATTTGACGAGCCGTTTCCTGCCGTTTCACGCGTTTACTATGAAACGTTTACTTTTCGAACGGATAGTATTTGTGATTTTTGGCGCTGCAACAAAAAGGAGTATTATGCTATACATAGTATTACCTTCTGATTAAAAATGAATTTGTAGTTTAAATAATTTCGATACATACTCGCCAAACCGTGCAACTCGTTGGCCAGTTGCTATCGTCGACACAGCATTTACTTCCTCGGGGGTCAAGGAAAAATCAAATATATCCATGTTTTCTTTCAATCGACTGGGTGTTACGGTTTTCGGAATGATCGCGATGCCTTGTTGTAACTGAAACGTTTCAACGACAGAAAATTACATTCTGTATTTAACAATAGGTACAAGGTTCACCTGTGAAGAAGGTCTACGTCGATATCGAAGCATTTATTTAAACTAATTATTTATGTATCTACATTTTAATAGCGTTAATAACGAAATGCATGACATAAGTGCTCACCACGTAGCGTAGAGCGATTTGTGCCTCCGTTTTATTATACTTTTTCGAAAGTTCCACAATTTTCGGATGATCCAAATTATTCGATATTCCTGCCCTGTTACCTGGTTGTCCCAAGGGTGAATATCCAGTCACTGTGATGTTGTTTTTGGTACAAAATTCTATCAGCGGCTTTTGATTGAGATTTATGTTGACCTCGAACTATAAATATGTAAATTTTATCGTGTTTGAAATATTACTATAATATTTCAGTATTAAATATCGAAAACAAATATTTTGAACATGTTTCAATGAGTTACCTGATTGTTCACAGGCAAAACTTTGGCTGCGCCGAGTAAACGCGTGAGTTGTTCAACACTGAAATTGCTGACGCCGATGCTACGAGCCAACCCTAATCGTGAGCATTCTTCCATCCCCTTCCAAGTTTCGAGGTAATCGGTATCCGACATAAGAAGGGCACCGTTTGCATCTTTGGGTAACAAATCGTCGCCTTCCTTCATGAATAATTGACAAAGTGGTACGCAACATTTTACACGCGTGAATGTAAATGCATTCTAATCAGAGTGTGTTAATTACTGAGGCTTACCTGGAAGGCAAATGGCCAGTGAACCAAGTACAGGTCCACGTAACTTAGACCAAGATTTTCCAAAGACTTCTTACACGATGGCACTACGCTAGATTCTTTATGGAAACTGTTCCAAAGCTATAGAAAATTTTTTTTTTTTTAATAATCGGATGAATTACTTAAAATCAATGTCAGAGACGAATAATATTACCTTGGTTGTGATGAAGAGATCTTCTCTCTTCACGGTACCGTCCTTGATTTTTGCTTGAATCGCCGCGCCAATCTCTTGTTCATTTTGATAATAATACGCCGTATCAATGTGGCGGTATCCGATACTTATCGCCTCCATTACAGCTTTTTCCACCTCTCCAGCCCGTGACTGGCAAATAAAGTTATCTATTACACATTGTTACTTCATTGTTAAGGAGTCTTTTCCATTTAGAAACTTCAACAGATTGAATTAATTTTTTTTTTGTTTTCGTTTTCTGATAGAATACGACGTCCAGAATATATTTGTAAAATTTTAAATATATAGAAAGCATCGATATCTATACTATAATGCAACTTACATAAAATATGGATTCAGAAGAGCATGTGCCAAATTAAAAAATGTTTCGGTTTAAATTTTCTCTAAGAAATTCCGATTATTTTCTGAAGGTACTTTCAAACTCCCGCGTTCGAATATTTTTATGAATGATTACCGCGCCTGGTCATGTGACCATATCTGGCATAGCGACAGTGCGTAGTGTTGCAACTTCGAGATGAGCATGAACTCGACCATGACTATTTTCGTTAGAAGGGAATGCTAATTCTAATAATTAACAGTTGTTTTACAGATAGATACGTGAATGTTTTCTTACCTGATATGTACCAAGACCGAAGGCTGGCATCTTGTGACCATTGGAAAATGTAAGGTTGGGAATTTGCGCCATTATCGATTAACTATTGAACTTGCTAGAATGTGCGGATCGTCAAACGCACGTTATACTAGACACTGACTGCTCAAAGTCTATCGCGGCACATCGGTTTCGCGGTATCCAACGTAGATAAATATTATGTAACGTTCCTAACGGTAGGAACGGATTTGGCCATCCAAGATTAGAAATCTTTAACATTGCACAATGCTTTTGTAACCTCGGTATTGTCAATATTTTAATGCATAGTTATAAGTTTCGTTTGCTGTATAAGACTGAAATCGTCTACATTGATAAACATGAATGTATGAATGAGTAGCAATTGTACATTCTGCCTTGTGCATGTGAAGGTGGGACAGATGCCAATTTTGCGATCTTTTAATGAATACTTATACTAAACATCTTAAATAATTTATTAAGGAATGCAGTAGTTACAAATAAGTAAACAAATATATATGGAATTTTGCATTAAAATTAGCTCATCTTAAGAAATTATAGCCACTGTCATTCGAGGGCATCTTTAAAATTCAATATTGAATGGATAATGTTTGTTCTCCTTGAACCTAAACGTAAAAGCTTGTGTTAGAATGAAAAACAACAAATACATTCATATAAAAAGTACATGAATAATTAAGGCAAGCATCACAGAGGATTTGCTATTGTAATTTGTTACTTACTCCAAAGCGGGACACACGCGCAATCCGCAATCCAGTTTGTCTATAGACGCAATTTCTTCTGGAGTCAGCTTGAAGTCAAAAATATTGATATTTTCACTGATACGTTGCTTCGAACTAGATTTTGGGATAGGAATCGTGCCAATTTCAACCTACAATAAAAAGTAATTCAAGTGATTTTAAAATCGATTAAATATTTCGAACAATGAAAGAAAACGAATTTTTTATTAGATTTCTTAGAACAAAGGCGATCGTATTTTTTTTTCTCAACCTTCAACCTTACTTTTTCTATTTGATGGATAAAAACAAGCTGTTCGCAATTGTTTTGGAAAATCTAATAAAATGTTTTCCTGATTTACCAGATATCGTAGAACAATTTGGGCAGGTGATTTGCCGTATTTCTTAGACAGTGTGACGATTTCCGGTGCTTCCAATGTAACTTTCGGATCATTAGGTCTCACCCAAGGGCGTAAGGGCGAACCAAGTGGGCTGTATGCCGTGATAGCAATGCCACGTTTGGCGCAGAATTCTCGCAGTTTCTTCTGATTCAAGTTAGGATGGCATTCCACTTGGTTCATGACTGGCTTGATCTCGGCGATGGATAAGATACGGTCGATTTGCTGAGAATTGAAGTTGCTGAGACCGATGCTTTTCGTTAGACCTAATTTCACGCATTCCTCCATACCGCGCCACGTGTCTACGTAGTCGTCCTGTCCGTGTAGGGGATTTCCCTTTTCGTCTACCGGCCAAAGACCTTTCGCATTTTCCTAAAACACGCGTAAGTGAAAATCACTTTTTCGATTAATTGTTACGCATCAGAAATGGATAAAATTTTAAACGAATAGAAGCACAGCATAGCGATCATTCCGTAATGAAGCATAATTTCATTCTACAATTTAAAATTAAATTTTTATTTAACGTGTAACTTGAAATTGTTAAACGTATGAAACTAACATATGGAATTGTTATGTAGATACGAATTTTGCCCACTTCCGTGCAAATATGCACATATCATAGTCGTTTTCATACATATGTTTCTGTTATCTTACATCATAGGACACAGGCCAGTGAATCAAATAAAGGTCCACGTAATCGAATCCAAATTTTTGAACAGACTGTTTACACATAGGGACCACCATGTGCTTCTTGTGGTGCGTATTCCACAGCTGTAAAAGAAAGAAATCGTTAGTATACGGATGACCGTAAATACGATTTATTCTTTGTGCATGTAAGCACCTTTGTTGTAATGAATAGGTCTTCCCTTTTAACAACGCCCTCGTTAATTTTCTCGCGCAAAGCTTTGCCGATTGCTTTTTCGTTTCCGTATATATGAGCGCAATCGAAATGTCGGTATCCGGCATCTACGGCGTCTCGTACAGCTTGCTCTACGCCGCTCGGATCGTCCTACAACAGTTTGTAACGAAGTGGTCGTTGTAAATGATAAAATGGTTTCTACATTTCTAAACTTCATAAATCCAAAATTCGTTATCAGTGATATACGATACATTTGTATTTGCAAATTTAATTTAGTAATCGAGTAGATGTTTATGGAGTTTAGTGCTTTTCAAAGTATCGATAAGATATTAGCTATTGTTTTAGATATTAGCAATAATAATGGAAACATTATCGTATACTTACACCACCTTGCCAAGTACCGAGTCCTAATATAGGTATTTTTTGTCCGTTACTTAAAGTCATTGTCGGCGCAGCCATCGTTATAATTTGTACGCTATTGCGCGTTTTGTGGTCAATAGCTTAGCGGTTTCTAAACACATATACACGACTCTGAACGACGAGAGGTATATAAAGTTGCGAGACAAGCGAGAACTATTCTCCCACTTGTGCCCAGGGGGAGGAGGGGATAATAGCGGCAAGGGGGGAAGTATATTGATATCGATTATTTCCGCGAGCTCGGCTCAGAAATATTCGACTTTACGTGCATGTTACCTTTGATTCGGTGACGCTTCACCAATGAACGTGGAATTTTTAAGACGTTTAACGTGTTGGACTCTTACACAGGGTGTCCAAAAAATGTTGTAACACCTTGAAAGGGGTGGTTCAGGAAGTGATTTCAAACAACTTTTTCCTTAGCGAAAATGTTATCCGAGGCTTCGTTAAGGAGATATTAAGCGAAAACCCTGACCAATCAGAGCGCGAGTATACCGTTGGAGCGGCCGCAGTAGCGTATGAGCGCAGCCGCCTAAGGCGTAGCCTACGCTCCCACGGTATACGCGCGCTCTGATTGGTCAGCGTTTTTCGTTAATATCTCCTCAACGAAGCTTCGGACAACATTTTTGCTAAGGAAAAAGTTGTTTCAAATCACCTTCCGAACCACCCATTTCAAAGACCTCCATCATTTTTAGAACACCCTGTATTTTATGATTAGCCTACAAAAGTACATAGAAACTGAATCCAACCGACGCCTACCGAAGATTGCCGATGTCAAACTTCCGTAGATATAATTCCCCTCGTCAACATTCAATGAAAATTTTTCATTACACAGTTTGATTACGTAACTACTCGTCTAAAAACACGTAATTTCTGACGTATATGGTATTTGAGTTATAGTCGAGATATTATTGAGCTCGCACTTTTATCGTGACTGAGACCGTATCAGTTTTTCTTTTTAGTTTAAAAAAAAAATCTCGCCGTCACGTTCAAATTGCGATAAATATATAGGTACATTCGATCTGAGTCGATTTAAAAAGAAGTAAAATACAGTTTCAAATTATGAATATATATTCATATTTACAATTATATAAACATTACAGAAAATGTGTGTGTGTATGTATGTTACATGTACAAATTGGAGTTCAACAATTGGCAAATGAAGAAGATTCAATGCATCTGCATTTCTTACGAATATTGTCGTTAATTATATGTGTACAAACGCTTCACCTTTGTTCAATTCATCCTTCACTTGTTAAACATAAAAATTTCTATTTTTTACTCACGGAGACTCAGAATTTAAAACATGCTTTATATCTTCATTACTTTCTTTCAGTTGATGTTTTTCTCTTTTGAAATTCTTATTCTGATTTTTTATTTTCTTCGAATCTTTCACACTGGTTTCTAAATCGATTATTGTTTTTGCACGTGTACCAGGTCCCCAGTTGATGGTTGGATTGTGTTGAAACCGAGTCAAGTGTTTCTGCCTGGAAGCAGGATTAGCTAGAGGATGTATATCAAACGAAATTTTTGTACTTATTGGTGTATTTAATATATTTGCTGCAGGACTGTTGTTTTGCAACTTGTCCCGTTTTACGGGATGATCTTTTTCCCATGTGCGTACAATGTCCCAAATAACTTCATTTGGCGCGTCTGTTTTTATAGATATTTTATTTGCATGTGAATAGGATACACTGTATCCTGCATTCAACAATGCAGACCTAAACATTAACATCGACGGCGTGTGACACCTGACTGTAGACATTAAACGATCCAGAGTATAGTACAGTGGTACATCTAACTCCTCGTGAATAACGTTTAGGACTCCCTCTATCCTCTTCAAGGTTCCCAACCTCATGTTATGTAAATTACATAAAAGTTCAGAGACAAATTGTTGATCATGCAAGGTTCCCAACCATATAGGTCCTCCGGCATGTTGTTTGTGTTGACAGATATTACATAGTTGGTCCACGCACGGCGATTGCGATACTTTGTAAGGTCCAGAAGACTTTTTGTAACAGAACGGTTGATTATTAATACTTTCACAACCTGTACACTGATATATCATTCCTACTTTGGCAGCATTGTCCTTGCATTTAATTTGGCTGGAGAATATTTTAACAAATACCCTGATATAAAAATCTGCGCTTATAGAAAGTATAGGTACTATGTATCTTCCATAACGAGCCGCATGGGAAGCAATATTCTGTAACAAAATCCTTAATGCTATTTCATGACAAGCTTTAGATTTCAAGGAAACAGCTCCATATTTTAGGTAACAAGTTTCAGGAGAATTCCCAGCCAATACAGCCATGTCTGTTGCTGTAACCATAAGTAGTCCACCATCCGACACACATTGGACAGCTCCATCCAAGAATATCGTTGGACAACCATACGGATCCAAATCTATGACATCGAAACATTCTTTTCTGCTTTGATACATCAGCAGTGTCGCATCCTCGTGACTTGGTGTTACAAGATTTTCTACTTCATTATATTGTACATTCTTTTTAATGCTCTCCACTGCCTTCGCAGAGATATCGTTGGCCACAATTTGCTTTATGCCTTGTACTTCTTTGGCATAGCGTATACTACGTAAACCAGTTGCTGACAAAGCCTCTAGAACAGTTATGTTACCTCGCTGTATACCTTTCTTTGAAACTTCTGTGCTTCTGGCTTTCGCGTAAACCGTTAACACCGCAGTACTGAGGTCTCTGTTAAATTCTTGAACTGGATTGTAGAACACATTTGTGTTGGTTACCACAATTTCGGTTTCACCTTCCTTTATACTCGTTGCGTTTTCCAATTTTGGTCTTTTTGCGCATTGCTCGTCATCCATATTAAACAAAATTACAATCGAATGGAAGATATGTTTAAAAATGTTGTTTATACATGAACATTCTTGGTTAAGGATATTACGTGTCACGATATGTGTCCCTTGCAGGAATATTTAAACGCATCTCATTCACCCATATTGTTTTATGACAGATTTATAACTAACAAATCTTTAGTAATAATCGTATATTCTCTGTATAAGCGTGTACAAGTAATAAATGTTTACAAATGTTAATCGTACAAAATAACGAACGTGGTACGTCGGTAAACGAAGAGCGCCGCATCAGCAGATGTGTTGGATTTTAAAGTGACAAGTAAACTTTAAATTATAATATTTTGATGACGCAGTTGAATGTATGCATTATGCATCTTAAATATTGAAACAATTTGCTATGAATTATACATTTGTTAATAACTTGATACTTGTATACGGCAGTTTTGCATTAAACCAATAGATGGTAACACTAGTTGGCATTTGCAGGTGTCTAATACATAGCTTATTTGATAAATAAATAATTTATTTAAGGTATGTATATGAGGGCATAAAACAAAGTAATATAAGTAAGAATACATTTAAAATATATTTATTGTATCGACATCGTTGTTCACAGGTGTAGGATGAAAAAAGTATGTGACTGCGATAGGGCTGTAATAAGAATGACTTATGTAATTTATCCAAATAGTATTTATGTATGTAAGTAGTGGTGAATTATTAGACGATTCTATGTACGATGTATTAATAAGAGATAGAAACTGCTCCCCAAAAAGTAGGACTTAAAATTTCCAATGTTGCTCACACAGTTTTTATCTTCTCAGTAAACAAATGATAATCTATAAGCCAAAGGTTGAGAGTCAACATCAGAAGATATTATGTTCAAAATCTCGAAAAATTGTAAATATATTTGGAAACAAGAATCAACAAGTGTTTGTCGATTAATTACACCCATATTTCCTGTTGCGTCGCAGTGGTCGCATGATTGAGCAACAAGCGATACTTGTATGCATCATGCAACAAGCGATACTTGTATGCATCATGCAACAAGCCTTTTGGTATAAAACGCGAGTTGATTGATAATGTAGCTCTTTGCAAATTTCACGTAGCAAGAAGCTTATTACAATATGTAACTCTGGTAATAAGATTATATGTAATATTAAGTAAGGAAAAGTATCTTATTAAACTTAGACAAGTTACTATTTACGTATGAAAACTACAGTTGCATGATAAAAATATGTAAAGTAACTTAAGTGAAATATTAATTAAACATTTGTGTATTAACGCCTGCTCGTATTATTTTAAATTACTAGATTTTATAATATAAAAAAATCTAAACAAATGTTCAAATATTGTTCGTGCAACTTAATAGCCATCTCGCGGTGAATAGGTGGAACTAAAATTCCGACCTTCGTACAGCGTACCACTAGGAAAACATCCAAGCTTGTCCTGGATTAGTTCTTTTTTTACTGCTAGATGGCGCAATTTACAGGTTGCTTATGGTAATATATCGGCATGTCGGTAAAAAACCATATAAATGGCGCCATCTAGCAGTAACAAGAGGAATTATTTGAGGACAAGCTTGGGCGTTTCCCGGTGGTGCGCTGTACGGAGGTCGGAATTTTAGTTCCACCTATTCGCCGCTAGATGGCTATTGGGTTATTCTTAGGAAAGCGCGCGAAAAAACTTTAATTTGAATAATTTTAGCGATAATTAATACTTTCAGTGCTATGCATATTCGTAAAAATACTTATGAAACCAGAATTTTATTCTGATACAATTAGAAACTATATAATCTATATCAAACAATACAATTTGTGTTCATATTTAGTTTTACGACCCGATAAAAATTCACGAATCCTATCCAGACTTGTTCTCTTGAACACCTGATCTTTAGAATTAATTTTTTAATTCCTTAATGAAAATCTCTGTCGCCTTTATATGGGTGACATGGCAATTAGCGTGTTAAGAACAATTGCTTCTGACATTTATAATTTATTAAATGACTATGGTTACGATCAAGAGTGTAATATTTATTTTAAGATCTCGCTATCGCCTGAGGCGAGATTTTAATCGTGGAGCATTTAATTAGAGGAAAAAAATCAACTTAATTGGACGCGCAACTTTTTTTATCACAACGTCTCGAGCACTGTCATTGTTTATAAATGTGATCACTCCCAGACTAAGACAGTGTTTCTCGATTGTGGTCCATGAATTTTGGAAGTAGTATTTAAATATTTGGTAGCAATTTTGGTTCCTAAATAGAGGACCTTTCTCAGTATTGAGTTTAAGGAGGGAGTCTGGTCCAGCTAATGTATTTTTTTAATGCATATATTATTTTCAGATATAATTAATTTTTGTTATTGAAACTTTTTTTACATATAAAGGGACGTTCAAAGAAGAAAATTTGACAGTGCAGATTTAATTTGAATGTATACATATATGGGGCGCATAGCTCATCGAATTTTTATCCGATTCACTTGATTCAACGCTTAAATTGAAGGTAATTAAGTTTATGTGCTAATGAACCTCGACTCTTAATGAATTATTATTATAGCATAAAGTTATTGCAAAATAACGGCCGACATGTATCGTTCGTTTTCATGTTTTTTGCCGTAATTTTTGCAATTAACAATTTTTTTGCAGATTGAGTTTCATTACGCATTTTACGTACCTACTAAGGAAAAAAATTTTCCGAATTTATTTATCAGATGTTTTCCCAGGGCTCCACGTATCCCACTGTTTTTACCGAATCCTTTCCTTGCGACCACTATATCTATATATGTATACATTCAAATTAAATCTACACTGTCAAATTTTCTTCTTTGAACATCCTTTTATATGTAAAAAAAGTTACAATAACAAAAATTAATTATATCTGGAAATTATATGCATTAGAAAAATACATCAGCTGGACCAGACTCTCCTCTTTAAGGAGATGAAGTTAGTTAAATGAAATGAAATATCTGTTAAATGTGAACACACTTTATCGAGGGATTTCATTGGAAGGTATACTTACAAAGGAAACGATACAGACATACAAGTTAACGATCCATTATTACGAGATCAAATATTGATATTCGAGTTTCACTTTCAAGTTCAATGTAATCCAAGTAGCTAGCGAAGGTAACCACTTGATTCGTACGACGCACTGTCGAGTCATACTACTTGAACGTAGAAGCGTCGACTTAGACCCATCCCAAACTCCCGAGAACGAGGTCAAGGATGTTTTAGGAAGTCGATTCCGCGTGTGCTTTTACGCGAAAGCGTATCCTGCAGCTTTTTTAAAAATAAAACGCCTCTGACCCCCTTTTCACCCAATCTTTACTAAACGTGCATGTTCTAATGTACCACTTTAAACGCAACGCACTGTACATTCGCAGGAAAAGCTTCCACGCTAAAAATTGAAGACCTGATATCAGTAATCAAGTCGCAGATAAAACTGCGATTTCAGCTTGCGTGTCGAGCGAGCATCGGGGACTCTGGGAATTTCGAAGATAAGTTCTTGGTAAAATGAAAAGAAAAAAGAAATGAAATCTACGGAACGGAGGATTGAAAACGAACGAGAAAAATAATGATTTTCCGCGCGTGGGAGAAGAAAGTAGGTGATAGCTAGAACATAGCTGAAGGTGTTGTTAGCGAAGGTGGGGGACGACAGTAGGTAGGTGGTGGTGGTTCAGTTTCGTTCTCAGTCTCATCCAGGCTGGGACCGCGGTGATGAGCACGTTCGAAACACGTTAAACGTTGCGTCCCGTGCAACGAGTTGCGCGAATCGATACGGTGCGAGTGGGAAACCAACCAGGACAACGGATACAGTGCGACAAATCAGTTCAAAGGTGACTTTTTAGATAAACTTTCATTTGGCAACGGGAGAACCTCGAACGAGGGTATAGTAAATTTGTGGTTTTAGCTGATGAGCTCGATATTCATTATAATGATCACTAAGACTGCAGATCTTTATGCAAAATAAAATCTTGGCGAACGTGCCTACAAAAATTGAACCTAAATAGGAATTTATTTTATTCTGCAAATATTATAACATGAACTTTACTTTCAATCTTTTTTATATTCTTGCAGATTGTTTGCATTTTGTAGGTTCTTGCACATTCAAATTTCCCATAATTGCATAAAGATCCGCAGTCTAATGATCACTGTTTAGGGATTTTGAGATCAGTACTTGTTATTATTTAGCTTCGAATTAATTAAGCTCCGAATTAATTGTGCTTCGAATCAGTTGAGCTTCGACTTATTGTTAGTCAGGCTTGGAATTGGTTAAGTTTCGTGTTAGTTGAGTTACGAATTAGTTAAGCTTCGAATGATTTATGCTCCGAATTAATTATGCTTCGAATCAGTTAAGCTTCGACTTATTGTTAGTTAAGCTTGGAATTAGTTAAGTTTCGAGTTGGTTGAGTTACGAATTAG
Source organism: Hylaeus volcanicus (assembly GCF_026283585.1). Classification (NCBI taxonomy): domain Eukaryota; kingdom Metazoa; phylum Arthropoda; class Insecta; order Hymenoptera; family Colletidae; genus Hylaeus; species Hylaeus volcanicus. The sequence goes on from NC_071979.1 coordinate 19,459,480, forward strand.
TTAAGCTTCGAATTAATCAAGCTATGAATTAAGTCTCGACTATAGACATTTTAAAAATCTACATATAAGACAATTTAAAAATTTACATATAAGACAAGGCCACGGAGATTCGAACCCATGATCTAAGTATTCATAGTCGACCCCTTTCCCTACGCGAACAATCTCGCACTCTACGCTTCGTGTTCTTGTTTGACTCCTTGCTCTTGAGTTAAGTCTGCATTAGATCTCCTTGTTTTTGGGTAAGGGGGTCGCGATACTACGATACTTTGCAAATTATTTAATCACTCGCTCCTCACACCTCGTCACTATGACTTCGTTTCTTCGACGAACTGTTCCACGTCGACGATCTGTATTATTAATAATCAGGCGATTTTCATTGACCAGCACAGGCCTGTTTATTGGACGTGACGAAACTCAGCTATTTCGAACTACATCGTAACACCGTTGACGTAATGCCCGAATAAAACTAGACAGAAACCGAGATAACGACTGTCGCGGTTTATTAGCTACTCTGGAGAGGCTGGTTCGCGAATAGAATCTTCCTCGAACGGGCATTCACTGGTTGGAGATAAAGCGAAACGGCGCTTTTTCTACGGACGGTTCGCGTGCGCCGTTTGTTATCAAATATAACGATACAGTCGCACGCGAAAACGCCTCCCTGAGAATCTTGTTCAAGGCGCAGCAGGTCGGTGTTATCGCGTTTGCTGGTCGCGTTCGTAATACATACGTGTGTTTGGTTAAATATTAAAAAAAATCACTGATGAAATGACGCCACGACGCAATTAGTTAGTGGATCGATGAC
>NC_071979.1:19460291-19460665 GCF_026283585.1 Hylaeus volcanicus
CAATTAGTTAGTGGATCGATGACGATATGACGCGGAGAAATAGTATTTAACGAGCACAAGACGCTAGGGGGACTTGATGAAGAGGATATATGACGCACTAGAAATGTACGAGAAGAAATGTTTGGCTACGAGAAATCTCTACTTCAGACGCGATCAATAATGAAAATCAAACATTGCTAATGGAATGAAAGCTTCGACTCGTTTCATCCTCATGGTGATGAAACTTAACTGACAATGAGAAGTAATACAATTAGGCAGCAACATAGATCAGATGAACGTTTAATGAATTATTTCAGAATTTACAGGCACTTAACTGATAAGCAGTGCAATTAGACAACGACATAGATTGCAGTCAGTTCCATAAATGTTCGTAA
>NC_071979.1:19460675-19501463 GCF_026283585.1 Hylaeus volcanicus
CTACAATTACGAATTTATTTGGGAACATGAAGCATTCATTTAAATTAAACAAATTTCTTTAATAAATATAGAGGGTACGAATACATGAGGGACTGACCGTATATGACCGTTTATATGTACTGTATATAAAGTATATATTTACAATTACAAATTTATTTGGGGACATGAAGCATTCACCTAAATTAAACAAATTTTTTTAATAAATATAGAGGGTACGAATACTTGTGCGACTGACCGTCTATGAGCGTTTATATGCACTATATATAAAGTATATATTTACAATTACAAATTTATTTGGGGACATGAAGCACTCACCTAAATTAAACAAATTTCTTTAATAAATACGGGAGGTTCGAATACTTGTGCGACTGACCGTATATGAACACAACTCAACTGAAAAGTAATGCGACTAGACAGCAACGCAGATCACCCGAGCTTTTAATGGATCGTTTCAGAATGTTTAAAAAGGAATGGAATACGGAATAGTAACCTCCTTTGAAAGCTCACTCAAAATGTCCTATCAGCTCCGACGCCATTCACCGGATCGATAATTAAAGTTGCCCGGGGGTGAATTAATTCCTGCTCGCGTCCTCGGGTCCGGGACCAGCCTAATTTTTCGATGAAAGTGGGACGACCGTGCTGGAATAGAGATTACGATGGTAGCTTCGTTAGAATATTCGTATCGTTTCGTTTTCGCGATGGAGTCGACGAGTAGTTGGACTCGGACCCCCGCGGCTCTCATTTTGGCTGCAGCGAGGGGTGAAACGCAGTTTCAAAGATATATTGGGAGGGTGACTGCGTGCTCCCTGAACGGGGAGATCGATATAACACATGCGCCTTGCGGCACAGAATCCTTCCTGAAACGCGCGTTCAACAGTTTTCCGACTCGTACACAAAGCGCGCCTCGGTGTTCTTTCTCTTCCTCTGTCGCGACAGGTTCGCAAACTTTCCGCCTAATTCTTCGTAAATAGTTGTTGAATCCGTTCGAAGTTCTACGGTTTGCGTCGACAGCTTCCGTTGAGGGCGGGCGAAACGTTGAAATATCGAGGAGATATGGCGCAGCATTGATTCCCCAGCTGTTTCTCCTGATTCGTAGCCATTAGACGCAATTAGCTCCCAGGGTTTCGATTTCTTCTCCGGGAACCTGCGGTTTTGGTGAGTTGAAAACAGTGAGAATTGTTTAGCGGAATGAGTAATTTGAAATTAATTTTTCTTTTGGAGGGTGGGGATTAATTGTTTACTTTTGACAATTAATTTTTAAAGTATGCGATATTTTTAAATGTTTTCTGGCGTGATACTGGGGTTTATTTTAGAGGAGTACTACTCTAGAGTAGTCCATCGCTGTAGAGGAGTCTACTACTCTGGAGGTGTCGAATCCAGACGGGTCGATTTTAGATGAGTCTCCTCTAGAAGTGAGTTGAAAACAGTGAGAATTGTTTAGTGGAACGAGTAGTTTCAAATTAAGTTTTCTTTTTTTTGGAGGAGGAGGAATTAATTTTTTATCTTTGGAAATTAATTTTTAAAATATGTGATATTTTTATATGTTTTCTGGTTTGGTACTGGGGTTTATTTTAGAGGAGTCTACTCGATTAGAGTGCTACTCTAGAGTAGTCCATCGCTGTAGAGGAGTCTACTACACTGGATGTGTCGAATCCAGACGGGTCGATTCTAGATGAGTCTCTTCTAGAAGAGTCTATTCTGAGGAGAGCTACTCTATTAAAGATTAGCTCAGAGGAGACAACTCGATCAGAGTCTAGAGCCATAATAAGATGAGTACTTATACTTATTTCAGACGAGTCTACTCTAGAGGAGTCTATTCTGCAGAAGTTTCTGCTGGTTGATTTAAATACTCGTTTCTCTTCTGAGCCATAAACAGAAGGAAACAAGAAATAAGTAAGAATTGCAGATCAGCGTTGCTGAAAGTTTCATGGACAATTAAATACTGCATGAAGTATGAAGTACAACGTACGCTTTATGGAGTGCCTGTTGATGTCGGGGCTTATCCATTTTGTTGGCTCGCGTACTTACGAGACAATAATCTTGTAAACTCGACAAAAGTGTGGCGTGATTGTAATCGTAAATATCACGGTTTCGATTGTTTATTATTCCTTAGTATCGATGATAGAGTAGAATCTATTCTTAATAGATTAGAAGCTTATTTTAAGGTACCTTTTTCTAATCATAAAATGATATATTAATTATGATGTTACAATAATGTTTATACTTTTTAATTTATACGAACGTCTTGGTAGTTCATCGAACACTAACCTAGGACATGAATCGTGAGATGGTAATAATAATTGCCATTTCAATGATTTCGACGTCCAGGTGTGCCCGTCATCGAAAGACAAATATTTACACGGATTAAAAATTTATGCAAACATAGGAGACACTGTCGCAACGTGTACACACTCTACCCTACCATCGCGGCGTTTGGACACCTGATCGGTATTACTTAATCGGTCCCATGCTTCCTGTTCCTTGCTAATTGCGTTAACACGCAGTAGTCGTAATCTCTATTTATAGTCATGAAACAACATCGCCTATCCAATGGCCTTCCGCCGTTCGTAATCGTTCGAAGTCGACTCACCTGCGATTCAAATCATTTTCGGTATCTGTGACTGTTGTGTAACACTCTTTAAAAATATAGTTTGTTATACATTGTAAATATTGCAGTATTGCTGTAGTTTGATTTAAATGTGACATATTGGAGAAATTCGGCGGTTGTGGAGAAGTCTACTCTATTGAAGTCTACTCTACTGGAGTTTAATCTAGAGAAATCTACTCTCGGAGATTCTATTCTACTGAAGTTTACTCTATTGGAGTCTACTCTACTGACATCTATTCTACATAGAAGAGTTTATTATCATAGAGTCTGCTCCATTGGAGTCTACTCTACTGGAGTTTACTTAAGAGAAATCTACTCTTGAAGATTCTACTCTAGAAGATTCTATTCTATTGGAATCTGCTCTACTGACATCTATTAGAGTCTACTCTACTGACATCTATTAGAGTCTACTCTACTGAACTCTATTAGAGTCTACTCTATTGAAAACTACACTAGAAGAGTTTACTCTCATGGAGTTTACTCTATTGAAGTCAACTATACCGAAGTTTACTCTATAGAAGAGTCTGCTCTCATGAAGTCTACACTACTGAGTCTACTTTAGAAGAGTTTACTCTCATGGAGTCTGCTCTACTGACCCACCTCTAGAAGAATTTACTTTCGTGGAGTCTACTCTGGAGAAATCTACTCCAAACGATTCCGATTCCCGAATCTGAATCTCATCCTAAACGTAATCCCTTCAACCGATTAGCATAATCGCAGGCTTTAAACGTCGCAGCATGCAACACAATACCTCCAATCTCACCAACCAGATCGGAGGTTGATTTTCCAGAGATATCGTATTCACAACCATGAAATTGTAACGCGACAGTTCCCGTCCTTGGACGAATGAAAAATGAACGATCGATTTGAGTAGATTGCCGCGTGTCTAGGATCGGATGATGTAAATTCTCAATCACGTGAGTAGCGCAATGTGCGAATATGCCATCATCGCTGCTGACGCATGATGACGAGGAATTGGAAAATCGACGATGAACTCTTAGAGTCTTATTATCTTCAGTAGAACCTTTACAATAGTATCAATTGAATAATTTCCAAAATAAATAAATGAAGCTATCTTTTCCCAAACAATGAGCTCCTATAGAGGTATAAAAAAAAGTCTCTCGATCCTTCAATTTATATTATTTTAACAAGCCTACCGAGGTCTCGAGAAGACTGGAGTAGTGAAATAATTGAACAGGTAATACTCCTTATCTTCAGTAAAACGTTTGCAATAGTATCAATTGAATAATTTCCAAAATAAATAAATGAAGCTATCTTTTCCCAAACAATGAGCTTCTATAGAGGTATAAAAAAAAGTCTCTCGATCCTTCAATTTATATTATTTTAACAAGCCTACCGAGGTCTCGAGAAGACTGGAGCAGTGAAATAATTGAACAGGGAATACTCCTTCCCCGTGGGGTACAAAGTTGAATCATAGCTGGAGTTCTCCATTGTTGCCTCGAATCCTACATCTGTGACAATAGATCAGGTGGGCACAATGCCATTCAGTGAATAAACAACAATGGAAGAATCTTATCGTCGGTGGCCCGTAGATTTCGCCACGAGTAGATATCTCGTGGTCGATACTCATCAAAATGGGAACCGAGTGAGAAACCATTCTACCAGATTCGAAACTTTTCTCGATACTATCCTGCGTGTCAGGCAATTACTTAAATAGGGCGTGTCCGTCGTGATCTAAGCAGAAAGTTGATCGGAGAGGAACCCGAACGAACGACCATCGATTTTTTCATAAGGGGTTAGTTGCAGTCAGGTAAATGAAAACGGACAGTTTCTTGTGTGTTTTTTTTTAAGGTATTAAATAATAATTTGTATCAATGAAATTTAAATATATATGACAAAATATATCTTAAAGTACTATAAACAAATTTTTGTTTTAAAAAAAGGTTAATTGATTTCGTCGTAATAGGCGATGGTATGGGTGGCCATTTTGTTTGCGGTGAGCAAGATTTCTCCAAACTGGTATACCTGAAAACAAAAATAAAGGTAGATTTTGAGAATATATTAGACTAACGGGTCCCTGAACGAAGGATTTTGGAAACAATTAATTTAAAACAAAGTGACGTACATTTAAAGTTGAAGTTCAATTTTCATTATAAAATTAAATGATTAAATAGAGAATAAAAAGAAAAGCATATAAGAAAATAAAACATCCTTCGATCAGCGGCCCGTTAGTCTAATATATTCTCTAAATCTATCTTTAGTTTTGTTTTCAGGTGCACCAGTTTGAAGGAATCTTCCTCACTGCAAACCAAATGGCCATTCACGTCATCGCCTGTTATGACGAAATGAATTAACCTTTTTTTAAAACAAAAATTCTTTTATAATTCTTCAAGACATACTTTGTAACATATTTACATTTCATTCATAGAAATTGTTATTTAATATCTAAAAAAAAAACAAGAAAGTGTCCGTTTTCATTTTCCTGACTGCGACTAACCCCTTAAAACTTCATCGTCGATTTCAGGGGGTCGCCTACGGGTATTACGCTAATCAATCGATAGCTCGCGTTAGTCGACCTCAAAACGTCATCGACGTGTCCGTCGGATGCTAATAGCGCGAACGGTGCACCTACACGTTTCACATAGTAATCCATTCCCCGCTTAAACTTGACCCTGACACGCTAGTATCGCGTTACTTTCCATCCAAGAAGATTTCGGCGCCCGTAAACTTCCCTTGATACGCTGTGAAAGCTTCAGCAGGAAGGGTGCGAAACGCCGATAACCGTAAAACTTCCCGTGGGGTCGAATCTCTTTTCGTGGCGAATCGGAAACTTCGGAATACGAGATTACTTTCTCGGGACACTTATTTATTCGTTCGCGTTATTCTTATTTTATTTATCCTACCGGACATTCAGGTATTAATGGCTGGAGGCTAAAATTAATTTTTTCAAGTTGCTTCATATTTAATTGCCCTGGACATGGCGTCCATATTTATGCAAATTCATATTATTACAGATTAAGATAAAGAATCGAGACTTACTTTAAATAAATTTATAAAATAAAAGTATATCTTATCCTCTAAACATTATAATATGTACTTTATTGTCGATATTCTTTATATTCTTGCATTTTATGCACATCCTCATACATGTCTCTGTATTTTCATTTACAGTAAGTATCGTGCATAAACATCTGCAGTGACAATCTAGCCGTGACAATGATAAACGTTTATATTTCTGTCAGTCTGTGATATTTAAACGAACCAAGGAGTGCACTGATTATTAATTCACCCGTAACCACGAGTAACCCTCAATTTAAATCCTCGTATAAATAAAAACGACAATCCGCATATTTCCTCGAATGAATGCCACCCCAAATCTAGGTCAGATAGAGCGAACCCTTATAACGATTTCCTGCATTCCCACGCTGCTTTTATCCGGCTGACAGGTTTCGAATTGGCAATTTCAGGCGCAAGGATGCAAGCTGAAAAGACCGACACCGAGACCGAGAAGGTACAGCAAAACAACGTCGATAAAAACGATGCCGAGGGTGGAAAAAACGAGGCCAAGCCGGAGAAAAACCACGCCGATGAGGAATCCACGGAGGTGACGAACAAAACGGCGAACCTGAAGATCGAGGACGAGACAGGAAGCTCGCCCAGCAGCCCGGGCGCCACGCAGCCTGGCACCTTCCTGTCTAGCTTCAAGGCGTTCTCGAAATTCGGCGATCCGAAAAGCGACGGGAAGCTGATCACCCTCAGTCAGAGCGATAAGTGGATGAAGCAGGCGAAGGTGATCGATGGAAAGAAGATCACCACCACGGACACGGGGATTTACTTCAAGAAGCACAAGTTAGTAACTCGGAACGGTCTTCGGAAGGATGTCACGAATTTTAGTTAAACGAGGAATGTTTCGATGCTGGATATTTTTTAGTAGTATCGCTCAACTTTTATGATTGAAGCATGGATAGAGACAGGGACAAATAGATAGATACGAGATACTGGAATACAAGGGGTGCTAACGAAGAAAAGCTTTTTACTGAGTTTGATTTTCAATCTCTTGATTTTCTCTTGGAAAATTTAGACTTCATTCGCTAGTGAGAAAGGGTGGCTACCTGGTGACCACCGTATTAAACTGGAAATTGCTGTCGAGAAATTGTTCAAATAATTTTTCATATAAAATTCCAATGTTTTCAGTCCTCTTCGGTATATACAAAAAATTCAAGTTATACTACAATATTTAAAGAGAAAGTAATGTAATTCTATCATTGATGAGACAGAGATTCTTAAAGAATTCGAATTTATCTCTTACGATGGATTAAAGATACCAGCAAGGTAAATAAAATAAAATAAAATAAAAGGTCAGTTTCTCAAGATTGGGTTAGGGTTGGCTAACAAATATAAAATATCGAAAAGCCTAGGGCGTAATATGGAAAAAATGGAACAAATAAGACATTAGGGCAAAAAGAGATGTTTGTAAGAAAAAGTATCGGTAAAGTTTGCAATACATAAGGGCGAATAGTTAAGTAGCTCTCAGTAAGCACTCTAAGCACACAAAACAGAATACCAGCAATGATTCCATCCAGTTACATTAAGAATATCAAAATAAATAATTGAATAATTAGATTATTTTCATGGGTAGATCCACGAAGCTGGGAGTGGAGCAGTACAAAGCCTTCCTAGAGGAGTTGGCCAAGAGCAAGAAGGTAGACTTGACGGAGATGAAGAAGAAGATGGCGCACTGTGGACCACCCGGAGTGACTGGTGCTTCAGGGGTAAGTATCTTCGAACAACCGTCTCCAACTCTCTACTCCAAACAATTATCTTTCCAAATTTCCTCGGAGAATTGTACGAAAACCATATTCTCAATTAATTCCGAATTATTTACTTAAGCAAATTATGGAAAACAGCGTTGTTTCATCTAGCAAAATTTCCTCAGAGAATTTCCTCAGAGAATTTCCTCAGAGAATTGTATGAAAGCAGTTCACAATTAGCGAAAGTGTCACGTTACTTCATTGTTTGCCCTCGAGAATTAGAGTTGCACGCAACACACGATATCGTGGTTGAGACATCGCGTAGACGTCAATCGATACCCGTAAGCTTCGCCCACGATTTCATGAATTAATTCCAGTCAAAAGTAGTACGCCTTTCGCGACCTCGTCCATCGCGTTATCGACAGCGGAGATTTACGGGTCTCAACTTATAGACAGCGGCAATAAATCTTTAATAGGCGATTCCCGTCGCCCACATGTCGCGAGCATCGGAATCTACACGTTAATTAGGCCAATAGTTCGCAAACGATACTTGCGAGAGTCTTCAAGGACGATTCAGAAGTTTTTTTTTTTTTAATTAAAGTTTCCATGATTGCTTCAATGACAGTACTTGGAAAAAATGATGTCCTTGAAGGAAACGCGAGATATTCACTGTTTATGTTCTTCGAATAGTTAGAATAGGAATCGATAGAAATTAGGTTTTGTACGATTCCTAGATTAGGCTTGACGAGTTCAGTCAAGCCTGAAGAGGTTGGCTAATCTGCAAATGGGTTTTTCTATTAATTTCATAGTTTTTGTTGTAATATTTTTGGCGCTTTAAAATAAAAAAGAAACATTTTCCTTGGGATTAACCTTTTTGGTACTCTGCGCGAGTATACTCGTCAAATTATTTTCTTCTTGTCGTGCTTTAGACGAATTACATCGTACGAGCTTTTTAAATAGGAAAGAGCTCAATACGAGTTAACTTATTAACTCATTAACTCATTAACAATAAGCTCATGCGATTTAACTCGTTTTGATTAATTGATTAATTGATTACTCGTCTTGATTAATTTAATAAAGGTTAATTTATGGAGCAAAATGAAATCGAAAAGTCCATTACCGTTTTGCAATCTGAAGCTTCCTTACTTAGATATTTACAAGAAATAATTCAAATCTATTGTTTATATATTTCGATTTGTTTGAAACTTTACCTATATAATCTGCAGAGTCGTGCCTCCTGGCAGTGTTAATAATATTTCAGTAAATGTTATATAATACACCTATCATAATTAATAAAGTATTTCGTACTAAGTATTCAAATACTTTGGTGAGTCGCTGCATCTTGTAAAAGTGTGACGAATCTCGCGGGCCGCAAAAATGTTCAAGGCGGGCCGCGGGTCGGCCACTCCTGCTTTATATCAACAATCAACAATGAGATTCGATCCATTTAATAAATAAACAATCTCCAGGTGGGAAAAGCGGCCTCGACCGTGGACAGGCTGACAGACGTCAGCAAGTACACCGGCTCCCACAAGCAACGGTTCGACGAAACCGGAAAGGGCAAGGGGATCGCTGGTCGCAAGGACCTTCCCGACCAGTCCGGCTACGTGCAAGGCTACCAAAACAAGGACACCTACAAGGGCCACTAGCCCCCGATCGCGTGCTCCTGCGATGTATTCGACACTCTGTTGTCCCGTCCACGCACTTCACATGAAACGAACGCGTCTTCGTTGCGTTGCTTCACTGGCGTTCTTCCTAGCGTCGCAGCTCGCTGAACGACACCGCTGACCATCAACGCCGAACGACGAAGACCCATCGAACGCACCGAGGAATCCTCTTCAGGGGATCTCGGCGACCTCAACGTCTCGACATGAGGGAACATGAAGGGTTTCACGAGTTGTTCTTCGCGATAACGACTTGGAAACCTAACGGTGGTTCCAGGACGCCATTCGCGGGCTTGCTATAGCGAAGATTAACGTTACGTCTGCTGGGCAACTGTCTGTCGAAACATTTTTCTTCTGAAAAATATTTTTACATCTAGCGAAGCTGAGACACACGGTTCGATTCGTGCTACCTTTTCTTTAAGGTGTCCTTCTAGTTGTCGCGTAACAGAAACGCCGAATGATGCTACGAGGCTTTTGGTAAAGAGCCTTTAAACATAATCTGGTTATTACTTCTTCAAGTGGTCCGCCATCTTCTCACGAAATTGAGGCTACCACTACTGTATTCAACTGACTCAATTGTACGGGTTCGTATGTCGCAGTCACTTATTCTCGTGTAAACTTCTATCTTTTATAATCGTAAAAGTATATTAACCTTTCACTAATTACTCGAAAGTACAATCCAATATTGAGACCGTACGTCCACGTACCATTGGGTCCAGAAGCTGGTGATTAGGAGAGTACTGCGACGAAGAAAGGGTAGCATGAACAGGACGAACAGTAGCCCGAGGGACGTCGTGAATCAGGCTTCATTTTAAGCTACTCTAAGCTTTGCACACGCGCCGAGATTTTAACAGGAAACGTTGAAACGCGACACTCTCGCTTCCGGCTCCTTATATCTGGAAGGTGGTCGACTCTAATAGAGAAACGAATCCACGAACATTCTCGAAATATGTGTGCAGACGTGACTTAATTTTATGCGATCATCTTAGCTCGCAAAAATTTAAGAGACCAACGTTATAAATTCCGTGGGTTACCCTGGTCGCGTAAAACCGGTCAATTAAGTCGCATTTACACAAATATATCGGAAATGTTCGATTCTCGATGGCCACTCTTCGTGCGTTAAGTTGCTTTCTAAACAAAATTCACGCGCTACTTTTCGCGCTACAATTTCTCGTAACGTTAATTTTTGTATAAGAACGTAACGGTAAGTTTTCTATTCATTTTGTATCTCGCGACACGTCAGTTGGGTCATCGTCGCGAAGGCGATCGATTTTCAGGCGTTTTCCACGAGACACCACTTGTTGCGTCCGTTGTCTATACGCGACTCGATCGCTCTCGTTCCAGTTGATCGTCGAGTTAGGGTGACGCGAGTGAGCGAACTGGGAAACGGGTCAGTGCAGTTCCGTGGACAATTTTCCTGCGGTGATAAACGAATCGCGAACAGTGCAAACGTTACCTGGTGCGATCCAAGCCTGAGAATGCTACTTTCCACGTAATGTACATACTTCTGGGTGAACGAGAACCCTTTGGAGGCTCCAGCGTCGCCAGCGAATCAAACGAATCGCGCGACGTCGCTTCTGCGCAAGGTACGTGCGCAGTAGAGGCTTCTCGAAGTCTCCATTCGCCGGTGTCGCTCGTATCTCCCGGGTTTCCGTGAACCCGACCGTACACACAATTCACAGGGTCGCAAACACAAATAATGTAAAGTATTCTATCCGTTACAGAGGTGCTTCTTACGAAATATCGACCACGTTGCATCCGCAGCTCGTTAATCGTTTCGAGTCTCTGATATTCTCTCGTACGCTGTCTGTAATCGATATAAGAACGAACGTGGTACAAACGCCGAGTCCAGGCGGTAGATATCGGCCGCTCAAGGTCGCTGAGCGGTTATTAACATGGGTGTGTTTTTAATATCGCGAACGTTCGCAGCTGGCGATTGGAGTATACGAAAATCGAATTTGTGATCACGCGAGGCTTGAGATATTTCCGGTTATTCTTACATTTACAATATATACGTAAACGATTAAAGTGTACTTAAACGTGGCTGTCGGCGCGACGGCGGCGGGTTCGTGACCAAAATCCGTAACTTGGTACTAACTCTCGGAGATACTCGGGCGAACTGTAACGGAAGACAAGCTTGCGAGAGCGGCAGCGTGCCCGCTTTATTGTTAAACGTAATAACAGAGAAAAGAACACTCGGAGAGCTGTGTATTCCCTTCTAGCCTATTTTCTATGGACGTTTTTCCGATAAGAATTGTCGTCGATGTTACTTCCGAGATTAAGCGTTCTTTTTCTTCAAGATGTCTGATACCGGGGGATTGCCGTCACTTATGCGAATATATGTCTTCATGTATCCATAACGCACCTTACGAATTCTCTCTAATCGATGTACACCACTTAGGGGGCCTCGGCCGGGCCCTCGCGAACGAAAAAGACGTTCGATGATTCGGAACAATAAAGAAGAGTTGAACGAAGTGGAGAGTTATGCATTTCATTCGAGACCCATAGAAATTACCGGCACAGACTTTATTGATGCAGATTTCGTCGAACAGAAGTCACAGACGCCAATTAATTAAACAAATAAACATTCTTCGTAATTGAACAGTACAGAAAATATACAGGGTGTCCCAGAATTAATGCAAGAACCGGAAATGGGTGGTAGCTGAGACGATTCTGAACGACAATTTCCTTTGGAAAAATGTTGGCAGAGGCTTCATTTTTGAATTATTAACGAAAAATCACCGACCAATCACAGCGCGTGAGTAGCGCCGCAACCTGGCGTAGCCAGCCAATCCTGGCTCGAGCCTATGCTCTCGCGACTAAGCGCGCGCTGTGATTGGTCGGTGGTTTCTTGTTAATAATTCAAAAACGAAGCACCATCCGACATTTTTTCAAAGGAAATTGTGGTTCAGAATCGTCTCAGCTACTCCCCATTTCAGGTTCTTACATTAATTCTGATATCACAGTCAATATTCGTGTCGATCGAAACCAGCGCTGGTCGAAACTAGTGTCGATGAAATCTGTGTCTGTCATTGTAAGATAAAGGTATAACGAAAGAACGATTAAAAAGAAAATCAACGACACACGAAAGGAGAATGAAAGAGGTAAATACGAGGATCGAGAGTTGAAGGTAAAGAAAAAACAATTTTCGATAAAAAGTTCGTTTATCTCGGACATCAATGCTCCAAGGCAGAGACAAACAACGTCGCAACTGTAACCAAAAAGCCCACCCAAGTTCGCTGCAGGCTTTCCTATGATAATAAAAATAAGTCGAACACGTGGTCGACGATTGGATCGCGACACTTTATCGAACAGGTTACAGAGGAATAGGTGTATTAAATGCGTGGCAAGCGAATGCATTATAAATATGATCAGTGTTCTCTATCGGTTCGATTCTCTAACTGTGGAATATATCGACGCTCCTCTTCGACGAACGACACTGTCGCGCGTTACATTTGTGTGTGTGTGTGTGTTTTTTTTTGTCTTCATTTGTATCTTTACATATACATACGTGCACGCGATGGCTCACGTTGAAAAAGAAATACTGAGAGAAAGAGTGAGAAAGAAACAGAATTAAATAACTTTCATTAAATTACAACGACACTAGAAACCAATTTTCATACGCGTAATATAATACAAATATTTATATATATTTATACTATATATATATATAGAAAGAGAAATGTATATATATATATATATTAAACTCTGAACATCGTACAAAAACCTTACACGATCATGCAATGCGATTGCATACGAATTAAAGACGTCGAAACCTCGTCTTCGCGTTGCAGAAGACTCAAGGAAAGGAATATCTTTCGCAGGAATACGTTTCAACAGGACAACCTGTGTCGTTCAGAAATAGCTCCGAACTTCATCTCTTTCGCGTTCGTTTCAAGATCGCCAAAAAAATACGAGAGAGACAAACGAAGCGCGTCGAGAACGTTCGGAGGTCACTGGAACAAAAGTGGTAATTCTCCTGACAGAGGAGGGGCTACCCTAAAAATGTTCGAGTCGTTTACAAGGGGAACAGTAAAGATTACAACTCGGTGAGGGTGTCCACAGACGCTCGAAGCCTGGATCTGCTGGCGGAGTCACTCTTGACGGTTCCAGCTCCGTCCAGTCGAGAGACTATCTCGTCCCTCAGGGCGACCAGGACGCGTCGATCCTGTCGATTCTGCGGTGGCGCCATTTGAAGAGCCTCGTGGACGTCGGACAGAGCGTCCTCCAACAAATCCGAGTCCACGCGAGCTTTTGCCCTCGCGTAAAAAGCCTCGTACGACACCGGGCGAACTTTCAGAGCCTCGTCAGCGAGCTCGATTGCTTCCGCACATTCCTGCAAGAAGATGACGCTCTGAATGGGTGCACTTCAATGTTTGCGGTGTTACAGGTCCAGAACCAAATATGGCCGCCAAAGTAAGCTACGTTCTTCACAGGCTCTTTTACAATTCAAGTAGCGGCAAAGTATGCCAGAGTTGTGCTAATTGAAGTACGTTATTCGGTTACATTTAATTTTTCTTAGATTGCAACTTAAAAATTCGTGATATCTCGAAAAATCTAACTGAATTCGTAATGATAATTCAGGAAGTAATTTTGCTGAACTTTGGAATATACCACGAGAATACATTCCAGTGTCAATTGCAATGCGATTGAAGCACGATGTACTCTAATTACTCTAATATATATGTATATTAATAATAACATATTCTGCAATTAATACAATAATAATATTATTATTTCGTCTTGCATAAGTACACATAAATGCATAAAATCTGTAACAATACTTTACGAAGAAATTCTGCAAAACTCTGGGATATGCCATGAGCTTTCATTTCAACGAGCACTTACATTCATCTTGCGCTTGCATCGACTGAGGTTGAGCAAGAAATTCAGCCGGAGTTGCGCAAACGTTTGCAGTTGCAGCACCACGTGACCCTGCTCCTGTCCCTGGCAGTCCTCCTCAGGGGACGCTGGGAATTTCCTGAGGGCGTAGGCGTACCTGTGCGACGCCTCCTTCAGTCTGTTCTTCCGGTAGAGCACGTTCCCGTCCTCGAGGAGTTTGTTCAAGAGTATCAGGAGAACGTCGGGCTTGCCGGCCGCCATCGCCCATGTGGCTGGTCCGAGCTTGGCGCCGCGACGCAGGAAGCACTGCACCACGGGTATGTTACGACACGCGATAGCTCGATCCAAAGGTCGCATTCCGTGGAGATCGACGTGCTCTACGGCTGCTCCTTTCTCGAGCAACAGCTGCACGAGCTTCGGATTGCCCTGGGAAAATATTCACGGTCAGATTAGGCGACCGTTTGGTGTTTAAGGAAATCGAGGAAGGAATGTATCAGATATCTTTGAATTTCAAGTACGCACTTTGTTAGAAATTAGGGGCGTTGGTCAGAGGAGATAGTTACATCAAAAGATTGCGTAGTATTCGTGGTTCCATACTCAAGAAGATGGAAGTCAAACGAGAACACGAATCGTAGGGTGCGGGATTGGTCGTGTAGGAAAAGTGGTCGAGTGTGGATTCGAGGATCGTGGGATCGAATCTTTGTGCCTTGTATGCAGATTTTTAAATAGTCTTATGTGTAGATTTTGAAAATGACTATAGTCGAAGTTTAACTAATTCAGAGCTTTACTAATTTGACACTGAATTAATTCGAAGCTCCATTGATTCGAAACTTAATTAATTCGACGTTTAACTTATTCGTAGCCAAACTAACTCGGAGCTTAACTAATTCGTACGTCATCTAACCCGAAGCTTTATTAATTTGACACTGAATTAATTCGAAGCTGAACTAATTCGTCCATCAATTCGAAGCTTAACTAATTCGAAGCCGCCTTATTTTCCGTTTAGACTCCAATTCTTATACCTGGAACGCAGCTAAATCCAAAGGAGTCCTGCCAGTGTTGTCGCTAGTGTTAACATCCGCGCCGCGATCGATGAAATTCTGCACAGCAGCCAGCCTCCCCCTCACGCAGGCCCAGCAGAGGGCAGTGAGTCCTTCCTTGTCCCTGCCCTCCAGGATGGATCCTTTATCAAGGAACAATTCGATCAAGTTTGTGTGGCCTTCTGAAGCTGCCAGCATCAGGGCTGTTCGTCCAGCAGGGTCTCGTTGGTCCAGGAGCAACACAGCGTCGTCCAAGATGGTGTCCGTACTGCTGGACAGGGTACCTGTATTGAACATTGACATCTCAGTTCTCTCTCCCTCTAAATTCGATGCCCAACTCAACAAACGATAAACAAACCTTGCAAGAGTCTCTCAGCGGTGCCCCAGTGTCCCTCCCTCGCAGCCAGCATCAGAGGGGACAGTCCCTTAGCGTTCACAGCAGTCGGACTCGCTCCACGCGCTAGCAGCGCGGAAATGGTAGCCGTGGAACCGTTTGCAGCGGCGATGGTCAAAGCAGTTTCGCCGATTAAGGTGTCCGGACGATCCACGATCACTTCTGCCATGTCTAACAGATATTCCACGATGGACTCGTGACCTTGGGCCGAGGCAGCCACGACAGCCTGTTGGGCGGCTTCCTCTCTGCTTATGTCCTGAGTGTTCTCCGGCTCGTTTTCAGCGTTTGGAACGAGCCAGTCGCAGGCCAAGAGGTAACCAACCACGGATAACCTTCCGTGCCTTGCTGCGTGGACCAGAGGACATTGTCCAGCCATGTCCGTGTGTCCCAGAGACGCTCCAGCGGCCGCCAACCTTGGGAGGAATATGCTCGTTAGTTTCGAAGCATAAAGACAACGAGAGTGATTATAGGTACTATTGAGGTAGGGACTTGGGGCTGGCTCTGCCGGAAACTGAGCCTTTGGGGACGTTTGTCGGTCGATGTTTAGGCGGAAAACCACTGCCAGGGAATTTAAGCTGAACTAATTCGAAGCTCAACTGATTCGAAGCTTAATTAATTCGAAGCTTAACTAATTCGTAGCTCAACCAACTCGGAGCTTAACTAATTCGAAGCTTTACTAATTTCACACTGAATTAACTCGAAGCTAAACTAATTCGTAGTTGAACTAACTCGGAACTTAACTAATTCGTACGTCATCTAACCCGAAGCTTAATTAATTCAAAGCTTTACTTATTTTACACTGAATTAACTCGAAGCTAAACTAATTCGTAGTTGAACTAACTCGGAACTTAACTAATTCGTACGTCATCTAACCCGAAGCTTAATTAATTCAAAGCTTTACTAATTTGACACTCAATTAATTTAAAGCTGAACGAACCCTTTGCGCTCGGGTGGCGCCTCTAGGGCGACATATGTAATTTAAAAGTGATTTTGTGAACGTACAATTTCAAATTCACTTACATCAGAATACAACTAATTATGAATGAAAATAATACTATATTGAGTCGTGAACGTTTGTAGATGTTTTTCTTCGAAGTAGAGTTTTTGGTATCACAGAAATTTATTATAAAAATTGACTGGATTTGATTCTATAGAAAGATGCCTCGAACGCAAAGGGCTAATTTCCTTCACTGTCCCTTCATCACCTTTCCAGGATCGTTTAAAATGTAAAAGCATAAAGACGTGCGACGACCTCTATCATATTGGTACGTTTTCCTCACCGTCTGACCACGTCGCAGTGACCACGAGCAGCCGCCAGAGACAGAGCCGTGCAGCCCTGGCTGTTGGTCAGCTCGACGTCAGCCCCAAACTCCAACAACAGCGACACCATCTCGACGGAACCCTCGTGAGCGTACATACAAAGAGCCGGGGCGTTGCCTAAATACTCCGTGATGTGGTTCGGGGATGCTCCTGCCAGCAAAAGCAACCTCGAGACCTTCACGTTCGGGCTGTAGATGTTTCGAAGCGTGCACAGCGCGGAGGAGACGCACTCCGACGACGACGCCAACCAGATCGCCTGCGGAAGAGGTGTGAAACCGTTTTGCAATCGCGTGGATCGACGAAACGATGTTTCTCGTATGCAAATGGGGAGCAGGTGGTTACCTGTAAATCACGCGAAGGCCAGCACGGAGCAACGCCTCTGTAAACGTGTGCCTTCAGTATGTGATGACCCAGTTCCAGCGCTTTATCGCCGTCCAACGGTGCCTGAAGGCGGGAAAGCCTGTAGGCGATCGCGGCGTGACCCAGCCTCAGGTCGCAGAGGAACTTGGTCGACTCTCCCTCATCCCTTCTCATCAACCACTCCCTGAACGACGGGTGGAAGAACATGTACGTGTTGTCCAGCCGTTTCACGAGGAATCCAGAGAGCATCTGATAAAGAACATTGCGTTTGTACAAGGAATGGGCGGATACCGTGACGAAAGAGTGTATTAGATTGGAGAGACGCAGGCGAGACTTACGCGATCGACTGATCAGCAGCGGAAAGGGAACAATGAAACGGATGATTAGAACGATCGTTTAATGGACACTCGAGGAACCGTAGAACTATGGAAATGAATACGGTGGGTGAAGAGAAGCTTACCTTGAATCTCTGTAGAAAGTCCTCCCACGAAACGAAGCGGTCCGTGTTCAGGGAGTTCACCGAGTAGAAGATCTCTGGCAGGGTCAGAGGGTACAGGGCAGCCAGACAGACACCCAACAGAGGTTGAACCTTGTCGAAGGACGTGGCGGTGGGGAATCTGAGATTGAAGTGCAGCTGGAAGATCTGCGCCAGGGACACTGGCAGGACCTGAAACGATAGTTT
Source organism: Hylaeus volcanicus (assembly GCF_026283585.1). NCBI lineage: Eukaryota > Metazoa > Arthropoda > Insecta > Hymenoptera > Colletidae > Hylaeus > Hylaeus volcanicus. The sequence continues at coordinate 19,478,298 of NC_071979.1, forward strand.
TCAGGATGATTTTATATTCTGAACTATAATAATCGTCTTCAAACACTAATTGAACCAATTTCCTTTGCAGACTCTTTATGTTTTATAAGAACTACTATTAATACATTCCTCCTAAATATTAAATACATATTCAACCATTTGCAAGGTATGCAACAAATCTATGCTTACAAACATAATCATTTATATTATTAACACATTTATTCCTCCTAAATATTAAATACATATTCAACCTATCATAAGGTATTCAAATGTACGTCCACAAGCAGAATCATATCTGTTTTTCTAATTTTCAAGGATGGCTTTGCATTCTGAACAACAAAAATCGTCTTCAAATCTTAATAGAACGAACTTCCCTTACTGACCCTTCATCTTCTATAAGAATTACTATTAATACATTCCTCCTAAATATTAAATACACATTCAACCATTTGCAAGGTATTCAACAAATCTACGTCCACAAATATAATCATTTATATTATTAATTCATCTATTCCTCCTAAATATTAAATACACATTCAACCATTTGCAAGGTATTCAACAAATCTACGTCCAAAAACATAATCATTTGTATTACTAATTCACCTATTCCTCCTAAATATTAAATACATATTCAACCATTAACCCAAACATCTCATCTCTTCTCCAGCATGCAACCCAGTTATCCTCTTATCTAACGTGAAAGCGAGATGTACGGATACTATTGCGCTCACCTTGTAGCTCGCAGATTTAGCTACCAAGTGTCCGCTCTCGATAAGATCGAGCGTCAGCTTCGCGAAGAGAAAGCTGCCTCTGGCCAGCGAGAGCAGATGCGAGGCGAATCGTGTCTGGTTGGCGCTGCACGACGATTCCGCCTTTCCGTTCACCGACGCGGTCACATTCGTCTGGATCGCCGGGCTCTGGGCCAGCCTGTAGCCAATATAGTCGGACAGGTCCTTCGTGACGTTGCTGGCGAGGCTGTCGTTCGAGGTCTTGTCCAACGACACCCTCGTGTAGGGTAGCTGCTTGGCGCACTCCAGGAGCTGCGTTCGCACTGTACAGATGATCTTCAGCCAGCTAGGGAAGTTGGGCGCGTGTCGCGTGAGGAAGGACGCTATCGTGTCGCCTCGGTCCGGTCTGTGGTACTCCGCCTCGCAGACGGCGTCGATTAGTATCACCTAGAGAACGAACAGAGTGACGAGTGACTGAGAAAACGGGGTGGGATTCGAAATAGAATATTTGTGGGGTCAGAGACTGGAGTTTGGAAATGTTGAGACGTCTCTAGAGTTTATGTAGATGACGCGGAGTGGGGAAGTAAGTTTGACAAGGCAAGGAGCAATTGAGTTCTGAAAGAAAGGGTTGCTTTTCTTATGTATACAGAGTAGCGGAACATCTTTAGACTCAGGACTAGTGACCACAGGTGGACAACTGCGAAAGCTTCAAATTCTGCTGAAGAAATTTGCAATGTCCTTTAGGGCTTCAAAACATCCTGACGAGTAGTTTCATTAAGTCCCTCGAGTCTCCTTTCTTCCAGGTCTGAGGTAACTGACAACGAATCGCAACAGAAAAGGGTTGCCTTGGAGCATCTTTAGACTCAGCCAAGTGAAACGTGAACTATCCCTACAGATACTCGAAATCTAACAACAGTAAAAGCTTCAAATTCTGCAGAAGAAACTTGCAACGTTCCTTCGTGATTCAAAGCATCCTGAATTCTAGTGTCAGTCTCATCAAATCCCCGAGTCTCGTCCTTATCAGGTCTCGTCCTTTAAACCTACCATGTTAGTCTCAGGCAGTCTGTTGGTCTTCTTGAGCGTGGCCAGGGGCTCGATGATACCCCTCGAGAGTGCGAGGTCAGGATCCACGGTGCACTCCCTTTGCGACAGGGAGCCCTGAATGTGAGGCTCGGAGAGCAAGTACTCCCTGTAGGAGATGAGTTGCGGCGCTTGGCAGAGTTGGGCGGCCAACGAGTGGATCAGATCGGGCACCAGGCAGGTACTGTTGTTATCTGCTTGGCAGAAGTGATACGCCACCACGTGGGACGCCAGTTCTCGAACCTGAAAAACCACCAAGGAGTTAGCCTCTGATGGAAGTTGTTTCGAACTCGAAATATGGTCTAAAATGTGAAGGTATCTCAGAAAAAAGTCGAAAAAATATTCAAAAATTCATATAAAAAGACCTATCCACAGAAAAATTTTTCATTGCGATTTTCGAGTTTAGCAGGTCAAAATACATAAGACAAAAATTGTGTGCATCGAATGTACATTTCTTTTTTATTTTGTAAACTAGTGATATTTATCGGACTGACTGTATGTGCAAGACTGGTGAATTACAACAAGCCTGAATCAATAGGCACAACAATAAATGCAAAACAGATTATAAAACTGGGGCCTTATAAAATGAAAGAAACAAAAGAAAAAGAAGAATTTCATTCCGACTCACCTTTTCGTTCGTGTTGAGGATGCCAGCGTGCAACGCAGAGGCGCCAGTCTTTTCTTTATCTTCGGGTTCCTCGGTGATCTCCGACGGAAGCTGCTCCCTCCTCCGTCCGAAGCAACTGTGCTCCACCAGTTGCAGAACCAGTGCGGTCTTTCCTGTTCCAGGCGAGCCTGAGATCAACACGCCTGGACTGGAGCCGTTCACCACGGACTCGACCTCTTGGAGCAACCACTGGCGACCTGTGAAGAGGGGATCCGTTTCCAGGAGAGGTACCTCGAAGAACAGTGGCTTCAGGGTCAGCTGCGTTGCATGGTGTTGCATAAAACGCACTGGAAATTAAAATATTTCCGTTGAACGTCTGGAATATCGGACGAAAGAGGAGGTGGAAGATCTAGAAGATGTAGAAGATGTACAAGATGTAGAAGATCTAGAACAGGGGTGGCCAACCCGCGGTCCGCGAGATTCATCACACTTTTACAAAATATATCTACTTTATAATGGCCAAAGTAGTGAAAACCAATGTATTAAAGAAGTACATTAATTCTGCATCTATATATTCATAAATTAGCTGTCGAAATTTTCAGAAACAATTAACTTTGATTTTAAAACAATATTGCGTGCCAGAAAGTTTTCACGAAACACGGTCGAAAAATGCCAAGAGGAAAAGAATGTCTATAATGGGTCTAAATCTAATATGAGGATAGATAATTTTATGCGTGGCCCGCGAAGTTGATGCATTTCGAAAGTGCTCCGCGAGCTTATTTGGGTTGGCCATCCCCGATCTAGAAGAAAGAAAGTTACATTTGGCGTCGACAGCAGCCTTGACGTTTGCAGCCCTGGCGGACCTCCTGGCGCAGGATCGTCGATTCTTGAACTGGCCAAGTTCGTCCGGTTGGCCAGCCTGCGAGGCGTTGACGGAATGTCTTCTAGGACTCAGAGGACTCGAGCTGCCGTTCGATAGGCCCGAAACGGAGACGGACATGGACATGGACATAGACGTGGAGGCGGAAACCGACGTGGAGATGGACGCAAGGCTTCCGGCGCTGTCGCAGTCCCTGGACTTGCTCTTCCCCTTGACCTTCGTCTTGGGTTTCACCGGACATCTCAACGCGGCTGCAGCTTCGGCTTCACTGGAGGTTCCGGTCAACGTGGAGACGGGACTGGTGTTCGTCGAAGCTAGGGTTTGCGTCTCGAAGCTGGTGAGGCTGCTGAACGAAGCTGCTGAGCTATCGTGACCTTGAATAGGAACCCTGGACTGACAAGCCGGACCGACGCCGGAACGATTCGGAACGCAGGGTAGGTCTCCCGCGTCCACGCTGCTGTTCGTTCTTGAGTGATTGGAACCTAGGAGGAGTCCCAGTCTCATGTACAGGTCGGACTGCGACGACTTCCGCGTCTTCGAGGACAGAGGCTTCACGCAGCCCCCCTCGTCGTCTGCAAAGAGAATGTCTGGCTTTAGCGACGGTGGAGGATGGTTCTCGCGATGGATGCAGTCGACACAGAACACACACACATATCGTCACGATGCAGGATCCTCTTTGAGGGTTACCTTGGGAACGAAACGTCTCAAGCATCTACCTAAATCGTGTGGAACAACGAAGTTTTGCGCGTACGCTGTAACCTCGGAGACCTGGTCTCGTTCTCGCGGAGGAAAACGTATTTAGAACGGGAGATTCGTGCGCAAGTCACACCACACGCGGTTGCTGACAACGATAACCGATAAGGCATGCTTAGAGCCAAACCTGGGCAAATTTTAATTAGTAAGGAAACGAAATATTCGATCGGCCGAAAGGTTCATTTGGTTCGTGGTGATGTTCGTCTCTCCAGTTCGAATAGTTATTGACTCGAGGACTTTTACGTATCTGGAATCACGAATTTGGCCAAAAGATGGGGAAAGATCGTAGAACAAAATGGACGATACGTTACAGAGTTAATAAATTTCTTTGACTAAACAAAAAATTGGTTAGTGCGTTATTTCTACAATATTTGATTTAAAAAAAAACCCTACGTACTTTTATAGCCAATAGCATGTAGGTTATAAAAATTGTTGTTGTTTGTTCCAAATTTTATACACAACGAGAAAACGAGAGAAAGTCAATTTTGAAGACTCGCTTTGTGGTTGTCATTTTATACTAAAATTATAAAACAACAATTTTTGTTTATACTTCAATATGTGTTAAATACACCCTGTAAAAAGAGATCATATTCTTTTTGGGATACTCTCAAAATTAATCATCAAAGATAGGCCTTTCTTTTCAGCCTCTACAGTGGTGTTACTCCTTAAAATCCGAACGACTTTTTGGCCAACCTAATAGTTTCCGATTCGACGCAATATTTCAAATAATACAATCTCAAAAATGCTCAGGTCTGCTTCAAACTCGATGATCAGTGCTCTACTACGAGTGTGAAGAAAGGAAAAGCCTGTGTGCTAGATCGAGAAACAGAGAGAGAGAGAGAGAGAAAGAGCAAGTGGTCAGTTTCGAAGGATCTTTCGATCACCCTCAACTATCAAGCAGCCAGCGATCAACTCTGAACACGGTAATGCACACTCGATTCTAAGATGTCTCCCTGCCTGTAACTTTGCTCCTCGAGTCGATCAGCTGGTTCAGCCCATCGTTGGCTGTCCCTTGGCTGTTGCTCCACAAGGATTTGATTTTCCCCAGCACTACACCCGGCCATCTTGACTTCCCCTCCCAAGACGAGGCCATCCAAACTGCGTGTGCGTGCAGGTGTCAATGTTAATAAAACTCAAGCCGGCTCCAGCGTCCGTGGTCTAGTCTATTTTCTATGTAGAACTATGTTTCGTGGAATTCGAGGTATGGCTTACCTGACAGGGCCGAGGGATTGTCGTTCGTGGCTGGCTCGGGGGACGACGCCCCTCGCCTGGACGACCTTTGATTGACGAACGAGCTCCTGAGTACCTTCGGATTCAGGAAAAACCTTTTCCTTTGATTCGGAGGCGTGGGGCAACCTGCGAAGTCATTTTTGCGTTAGAGATTAGTACGAAGGGGGACGTGAGTACGTTTCCGATCAGTACGTTTCGCGTGAGATTAAGTGCGAGATGGTGGATATAAAGCACTAAAGTTAATTAGGGTGTGTCAATTGCTACGTACTCTGGGTCATCATTTGAAGCTTCTGTCGGCCCTGAGACGCGGAGGACTCCGGAAGGGCTGGTGGCTTGTTCTTCAGACCCTTCGCCATGGAAGAGACACTTTCATCTCCGTCTCGTTGCTGGAGAAGAAAATTATGAGCGATTCAATGCTAGGGACACGAGACTACAGGCATAATTATTTATATTTTTCCAAGTTTCAAGAATGACTTTACATTGTGAAGTACAAAAGTCGTCTTTAAACACTAATAGAACAAATTTCTCTTGCAGACTCTTTATGTTCTATAAGACCTACTATTAATACATTCCTCCTGAATATTAAATACATATCCAACCACTCGCAAGGTAGTCAAATCTGCATCTACAAGTAAAACCATTTCTATTTTCCCAAATTTCAAGGATGACTTTACATTCTGAACCACAAAATTCATCTTCAAACACTAATAGAACCAATTTCTTTCGCAGACTCATCATCTTCCATAAGAGCTACTACTAATACATTTCTCCCAAATATTAAATTCGTATTCAACCATTTGCAAGGTATTCAACAAATCTATGCCTACAACCATAATCATTTATATTATTAATTCATCTATTCCTCCTAAATATTAAATACACATTCAACCATTCATAAGGTATTCAAATCTACATCCACAAGTATAACCATTTCTATTTTCCCAAATTTCAAGGATGACTTTACATTCTGAACCACGCGAAGAACATGGGCTGGGTGTACTCCAGTTCCCCGTCCATCCACGAAATATCATTCCGAATCGATTCGTAACGCGTCGCCAGGTCCTTCGTCAGCACGTCAACCTCGTCGAACAATAGTTGGCAAACGCTCTAGACGTTCCACGAGGCTCGAGAGTGCCGTTGAAGAGCCGTCGAGAATCCCCCCCCCAAGCAGGAAAGCGTTATTCGACGACGACGATGATGATGCTTACGTGCATGACTCGTGACGGAAGATTGGCTCTCGTGGTGACTTTCGTGCGGGGTCTGGGGCTGCCGCAGAGAGAGTTCACCGTCGATGACTCATCCACCCAGCCATCCGTGGGCGCGAGGATGGACATGGGCCCCGAAGAGCCGGTGAACCCGTCCCTGAAGGGTCCCTCCAAGCCGTCGTCGTCGTTGAAGTCGGCGTGCAGGCACAACGGGCAGGCCTCGCTGCGGAACAGGCAGGAATAGCAACGCTCGTGGCCGCAGGAGTCGATCAGCCTGCGTTTCTTCCCTTTGTCGAACGGCATCTCGCAGGACGGGCAGGTAGAGCCTCCCAGCATCCCCGTAGACTCCACCAGGGCTCGGATCTGGGCCAGATCTGCAACACCGCGATTATTTTACTTAGATTCGTAGGATGGTAAACGCGGAGGAGCTGGGAATGTTGAAAAAGATCGTAAGTTGTGTTTCGATATCCAGGAGCGAACAATCTCGGGGTTTAGGAGTCGATTATTCGTATTTGGACTGTGAAGCTTCGAGTACTATTCACGTACTATCGTGAAATTTCTTTTTTAACTTGGATTTACGTTGTAGAGAATGTGGAGAGATGTAGTCGAGCGGAGTGTCCGCGCCTCCTATACGCAAGAAGATGGAGTCAAACGAGAACACGAATCGTGGGGTGCGGGATTGGTCGTGTGGGAAAAGTGGTCGAGTATGGATTCGAGGATCGTGGGTTCGAATCTCTGTGGCTTTACTTGCTTTACTTGTTTGACATTCAATTAATTCGAAGCTGAACTAATTCGAAATTTAATTAATTCGAAGTTTAACTTATTCGTAGCTGAACTAACTCGGTGCTTAACTAATTCGTACGTCATCTAACTCGAAGCTTAACTAATTCGAAGCTCAACTGTTTCGAAGCTTAATTAATTCAAAGCTTTACTAATTTGAAACTCAATTACATCATGTCTGCGAAATCTAACATTTCGCCACGCAGTTCCACTCGACGCAATCGCAACCAGGAATATCCCCCTTACCCCCCCAAAATCAACCGTTCGTGGGACCCGTAGGTAAGAACAGCGAACCTGCATTATGAAGACAACGCCTGGGCCTCTTCCTGCGACCGTTTACAGAGATACACGATTTCCAGAAACACCCCGTGCCTCCGCGAAACGCGTTCCATTCCGTATACCGCGACCGCTGTCCTCAGGAGCGGAGGACACCCAAGTGGTCCCCGTAAGAAGCCACGTCCACCATTTTGGTACGAGGCAAAAACTGCTCCTCACGTGCCGCGACTTCCGTGAGACGAATCAAGCGGACGTTCTACTTTAACGAGTCTCCGTGGCCGTTTGACAGCGAGCCCCCATCTGTCACGAACAATCTGTACAGGGGCCCGGTATCTCGGTTAGTAGAGACACGTCGTGTGTCAGGGAAGCGCCGTTCGTTCATCGATAATGGATAAACGAGCCGTGGAGTCGAAGGCGCCATATACTTAAAGGATTCTAGAAAGTGAGGTCAAGAGGAGACCTCACGTGCTCCTCTCGATCGTCCTCACGTACGGGTAATGCGGAACGAGAACCTGCCGGCGTCCGTCGGCCCCGCTTCTATTTCTGATCCCTCTTCGCGGAGCAATTCTACTATTCCCCGTGGCTGGTTGTACCGTTCCCCATCGAGGGAATTTATGACAGTCATGGGCTAATCGACTATGGATCCGCCAGGAAAATTACTTTTAAACGTATTAGAAAGAAAATAGAATCACAATACTTTGGATAGATTCGGAGTATGGGTCGGAGAAATATCGATCACCTCGTTTGGTGACAGAATTGTCCCCTTGGTAATTGAAATCTGGATTGTTTCCGCCAGGAAAGTTACCTTTAAACGTTTTAGAAAGAAAATAGAATCACGATTCTTTGGGAAGATTCGGAGTATGGGTCGGAAAAATATCGATCATCTTGTTTTCTGACAGAACTTTTCCCTCGGTAATTGAAACCTGTGTTGCTTCCGCCAGTGTTGGTACTGAGAAGCATCTATTTTTATTTCATTCGATATTAAGAGAGCGCTATGATTACTAGCAAGCAACGAAGAAATACGTCTAATAGTTTTAACAGTACGATTATTCGAATATTTCGATACAATTTGCCACAAATGTTGCGTAACACGTACCAATAAAAATAACAGTGTGTTCGCAGCTAATCGTGACCCTGGAATGGCATCGATTCGCTAATACAACGTAATAGAACCTGGTGATTTCATGCTGCACACTCTCAGTGCTGACAATGTGCTTTCTGTAGGGGGGACCACTCGGCTGACCCAAATTCGAGACGCGAGACCTAATCATGTGCACTCGGATGCATAACCTGGAGACTTTAATGCCGGGTTTACCGCTTTATAGCCTTCATAAACGTTAAGGACGTATCGAATATAATGCTCGATTCATGGTCTCATCATCGTCTTGTTACAACTCCGTATCACTGAAGTTGAGTCGGTGCGTAATTTAATTTGCAAGTAAATTCAGCAAACTTCGGGTATTAATTTTTACGCGGGGTGCGGGTAAAAGATGGGTGACCGTTTTTTTTTCACAAGAATAAAAATATCTATCGGTTATTGCGCTGCGTTAAAGAGCGTTGGCTACCTGGGAACCGTGCGTTTGAAAGTGGCGTACGTTAAAATCACATAAAAAACCTCAAAAAAGTATAAAAAAATTACGCCAAGTACGTGAAAAAGTGGAGGACTCAAAGAGTTATCATTGAAAAATAATAGATCCCCATTAAAAAAACTACAAGAAAGTAGAAAAAAGGATGTGAAATCAATTAAAAACACGAATTAAAATTGTACTATTAGTGAAATACTTGCAAGCTTGAAGAGTTTCGATGCCTTTGTATACGCCCATTCTAGTTTCCCCATTGGCCACCCTGTTTCCTAACCCGATAATCGGTGTTATCGATGATTGGAGCTGGTTCAACGGTCGCGGATGAAGGAACAGAAAGCAACTGAATGGGGCGAGGTATGCAAATTGCAGATTAATACGATCAGGGTGAGTAGACGAGCCAGTTAAGACGTGGGCGGCGCTTCAACGATCACTTTGTGCAATTTAAGAGCCTGGGGCGAGGATGTGACGAGGCGGGGATCATTAAATGGCACTCCGTTGTTCGAATGTTTGGAGAAACAATGAGATCCTCTGTTGGCTCGACGAATCTGCGAACATCGGGTTCCCAGGCTTTTACGAGTTCGTTGCAAAATAAATTGTACTCCTAAGGCGGTGGGTTCGCGTAGAGGTGGTCGAAGATGATTCAAAATTGATTTTAGGTTCTATTAAAATTGTAAAGAAAATCGGTCTAGAGAGTAAACCTCGATAACTGCACAGTACCAACGATACGCACAGTTTAGAATAGTGTTGGCCAAGAAGTTCAGATTATGAAAAGCGATTTTTCTTAGACAAAGAAATATCTATATTTAATAACACATTCTCCATTTTGTTCTATAATCCTTCCATATCTTCGAGGCAAATTCATGATCCCACGCTTATAAAATTTCTCATCTTTCGAAAGTAAAACATTGATGTAAATGATTCTGAACAACCGTTTCAGAATCGAAGCTCTTTCTACTTTTGAGTCAATCTTAAAATTCTGTAATTCGAAAACAAGTTCAAATGTTCTGTGCGAAGTGACTTTAAACAATCAAAAATCAAACTGAAGTTACTGAACCATCCAAACTTTTTGGTCAACCTAATAGCAGGTATGGATTATGTAGAGCTCTCAAGTTGCTAATGAACGAATCACCTTATCGCAGGAGTTTCCTTCTTCTGGGATATTTCTAGCCCAACCTATTACCCCCGGATCAGCAATAAAATTACAAGCGAATAAACAATGTACCAATGTACCTAACGTGCAATGTAATAACCTACCTACGTTACTGTCAACGTTTTTTCCTCCTCCAATAACCACACTAGCCACCGCGATCGCCTAACCGAGCCGGCATTAAACAGTCTCGCAATTAAAAAGCAGTAATCGATTTACGACTTCATGCATTATCCATGTCGTTGGGGAAAGGTAATCGTCCGAATCGGTGTCGGCGCGAACTCGCGTGTACGGTCGGCGTTGCGTGGCAGAAAAACGCGACGTATGAAAAAAAGAAGGAAGTAATTCGGGTCGCACGACCCTTTATCCCGGTAAGTCCGTGCGAGGCAGGTGCAACTCGGCCTGGGTTACCGTAAGCTGGGTCAACGCACCCGACGCAGAGAGACCTCGCTTCCACGGTAAACTCGTACAACGATGTCGTTTTCTCCGGAGGCATCACTGACTCATGCGTTTCCGCCGTGTATCCAGTTTCCATCTTCTCGGCATCGGCAGTTCCTGCGAGATTTATGTACGCGGATGGGGCCAGAGGAGTCGAAGGTCGAGGAAACGTCCGTAAAACCCAACTTTTTCCTTTTCTCTCTATCCTGGACAGGTTTCTTCACTCTAATCGCTACGCATGACGATTCTTTGGACAAAACTGCGTCGAAAACGTAGAAAACGATTTTTCCCTAGGACCCTTGGTTTTCGAGAAAAATGGGTTCAAAGTAGGTAGAGTTAGGAGACACTTGGGTATGCGTGGGTGTGTCTCTTCGTTTTCAAACCTTATTTGCTTGGAAATGAAAGCTTCTACGACAAAATTTTAATACAGATGTTTGATCTGGTTTAGAGCGAGGAATCTCATGATTTTTAGAAAACCTGAATCGTCCCGTTGGTTTTCGAGAAAAAGGGGTTCAAAGTAGGTAGAGTCAGGAGACACTTGGGTATGCGTGGGTGTGTCTCTTCGTTTTCAAACCTTATTTGCTTGGAAATGAAAGCTTCTACGACAAAATTTTAATACAGATTTTTGATCTGGTTTAGAGCGAGGAATCTCATGATTTTTAGAAAACCTGAATCGTCCCGTTGGTTTTCGAGAAAAAGGGGTTCAAAGTAGGGAGAGTCAGGAGACACTTGGGTACGCGTGGGTGTGTCTCTTCGTTTCTAAACTTCATTTGCTCAGAAATGAAAGCTTCTACGACAAAATTTTCATGTAGATTTTTGATCTGGATTAGACCGAGGAAGCTCATGACTTTTAGAAAACCTGAATCGTGCCGTTGGTTTTTGAGATAATTGAGTTTGTATAGGCGCCACTCTTTTTTGGCCCATACAAACCTCTTCTTGCATCGCGTAACGTTCACTTTTCCTCGCCGGTTTCTGTTTACACTGCAACGAAGGTTCGCTGCTTTTTCGCCGCGTTATCGATCGTAAATTAAGCGCGAATGGTAGTTTTTTGCGTTCGTCGAAAGAAACCTCGCAGACGGACGCTCGCTCGGTTGTATTACGCAGTTTTTTTTCGCGGCGCGGCGATAGTCACGACCCAGACGTTTCACTCGCTGGCATTTTGCATTGTAATTTAATGGTCTTCTTCGGGGTTTCGGCTTTTTTCCGTTCGACGCCCGATCTAACAAGGTGAGAACGAACATCGTGGAGGCAGAACAGACTCCGTGCGCCGCGAACCGTGTAAATCCGGCATCTATTATTCCCACGTTTCCTAGACCGTGACGGTTTATAACATCAAAGGCTCGATCGAGTGGGAGCTCTTCGCTTTGAGGTGCTTTCCGGCGTTCGTTTCTTTTCGAGAGAGACAGAGAGGATCATAGGGCAGATCTCTGCCATTTTCAACTTTCTCCAATTATTCCGAAGGCGAGAATGAAGCTAATACACGCCTAACCCGCGCCTGAACGTTCCACGTGGAAAATGGCCTTGTTCCTTATCGATATGGGAAAAGCTACGAAACCCTCCTGGCAGGGTCGTCGTTGCATCTAGGAAATTAGAAAAGAGTAAGAGAGCTTTGCATCCAAGTGACTCTCTTCAAAATTTCAAAATTGTGTTGCACTCCTTGTCAACCTATACGCAACTGTCTATACGTCATCAAATTTATTCTTAGTTTCTTTTTATGTAGATAAATTTTATTCTAAAACTGTGTTAAAATATCACAGAATTTCATGTATCATATTTTCTTCATATTTTTGTAGCATAAGTTACATTATAAAACCATGTCTAAATAGGCGATGTGAAAATTTCTACATATTCTTATCAGTATACATTTGATTATAGATCTATGATCATTCCCATATGTATTCACATACTCTATGTTTATTGAAGAAATTTGTCTAAATTAAATGAAAGGTTTGATGCTTCCAAGTAATTTCTTTTTACAAATATATTTATTCATGTACATATAGTGTCGTGTACATAACATAAAGAGAGCACGAAACTAACGAGATTGACTGTATATTTGAACGTCACTTCTTTTACAAATTATTACAGCGTAAATTGTCTTACAAAATTACGTCCAGTTGGCATAAAAAAATGTTCCTCCGACCCCCTCGTATCCTTACTTGTTTCGCATAATCTAGGTCCCCTCATTTTCATTAATTTCATTCGCTTCGCCACGCAACTTATTTCCTTTTCGCTTGTGTTTGCCAGCAAAGGGTAACCCCGTCGATAAATCAAATTAGAGTTACGCTACATCCTGCAGTGCCTTCGGTTTCCACAGCCAATCGGTTGACCTTTAACCGGAGAAACGCGTCGCCTCGGCCTCTCCGTTCTATTTCGTTCCGTTCGAGACGATTTACCTTTTAATTTGTTTACCTTCACTCGGATTCTAGGTAGCTGCGTGCCAGATATTGACGCGCGTCGATATCGACGGCGACGAACGGGGTTCCGCATTCCTCACCCTCTCGTCGACGAATCGCCTAATCAGTCCCTGGCGTCACACCAAACTCGGGTGAACTTTATTCGAACGACGAACGATAAATCACAGGTAGGATGAATCGACTACTTGAAATAGAATGTTGTTTTTAATTAATCGATCCATTAACCCCTTCAATAATCATTAAAAAATTTAAAAATGGAAAAAGTAACATACTTGCGCGTCCTTCGCACATCACGTATCACATGCGCCTCCTTTGCTTTTTAGTCGGTTTAGTCGTATTTAGACAGTCAGTACGACGATCTAAGCATTCATGTTGGTCTGTTCTTTTGTGTTCAGTATTGTGATTAGACTAACAATAAAAATAATAAATTTCGAAAATATATGGTTGTTTTTATTATTTTTTAGTTTTCATTCTTTTTGTTCGGCTACCATATTATATATAAAATAGGTTACCACAAATATATGTTTTTCAAAATAATCATATCAGAACATTTGTAAGAAATTTTTCATTAAAAAAAATATCATGATTGCAGCTCCCCAGCGAGCGGCTAGTTATTTTCGTTCGCAGCGAAAGTGTTAACGAGTTAATGAGTTAATGAGTTAACTGGTCTTTTTTCAGTAGACAATTTGCGAGCCATTTACTTTGTTATTTCAGATTGATGGTGCTGCCAACCGTCATTAATACTGTTATCGGTTATCAGAGAAGTTATGTAATTAAGATTCGTACGTCATCTCGTGAAAAAAGTAAAATTACTTGATAAAATGTCGATATACTAGCACGCGACTTGAAAGTAACACGAGTCCACAAAGGGTTAGTAGTATTGCTTCGCATCCCCGAATTCTATAAAAAAAAAAAATAAATGCAGAAAGTGAATGAATGTATTAGAGAGGAGATATTTCTCCGTGTTACTAATGTTTACAACAAACATTCTTAACAAGTAAATTCTCCAACGTAGAATTTCGTACTCGTACGAGTGGACGGAATCGTTTTCCTGCGGTGTTCATCGAGCTCGCGACGCGAAATCGTTACTTAAGACCTCGTATTTCAAGCACCTTGTATTTCAAGTGGTTCGTAAGCAACAAGTTCACTGATTATTAATTTCAACTGTAATATGCCCTGTCGAGACTCTACCCACCGTACCCGACTGGTCTACCCACTTTGGGCATGCCTCCGGGGTAAAGCGAGTTTTTCTAGCGCCTTTGCTTTTCATTTTTCTTTCTTTCTCATACTGAACTGTTTCATACTGACTCCATTTCAACAATTTTTTTTTTCGCTATGCTAGGTAACGTATCCAGAAAAATGAACTCTTCGTTGATTTATCATCGACGAACGTTAAATATTACTGCTCGAAGTGAAAATATCCTTTCTGGACCCCTCTCTTGCGTAGGATAGCCTGTCCCCCCATACTGTTTAATATTTTCCTCGCAAAAAACTACACACGGTCGGTCCATTTTTTCTTTCTAATACTGAACTGTTTCATACTGACTCTGTTTCAACAATTTCTTTTCTCTTTATTACGTAACGCATCCAGAAAAAATGAACTCTTCGTTGATTTATCATTGACGAACGTTATATATTACTGCTCGAAGTAAAAATGTCCTTTCTGGATCCCTACGTAACGGTATTACGTAACGCATCCAGAAAAATGAACTCTTCGTTGATTTATCATTGACGAACGTTATATATTACTGCTCGAAGTAAAAATATCCTTTCTGGACCCCTCTCTTGCGGTGGCTTCCTGGCCCCCCCGTACTGTTTAATATTTTCCTCGCAAAAAACTACACGCGATCGGTCCATAACTTATCACGAATTTAGCAAAAAGCATCTCGGTAATATCAGGATTGAGAGCCACCAATAACGGACAAGTGTGGGGGGCTCCCCCAAGAGGATGGATTCGGATGCACAGTCAGGTCTCTGGAAATCCTCGATTTATTCCCATACCCCCTCCCCGTTTAAAAGATCGTAAAGGTTCGTTAAATCGAATGTTCTCGTTTTACTCCCTCTTCCACCCCCCTGGGTTCCTGAATCACCATCCACGCTTCCCTGTCGCTCTCGCAGTTCTGTCGGTTCGTTGCTGTTCGAGCCAAGCCGAGACAGCGATAAAATACGACGTAGTCGGGCACTGGAGCGAGAACGGCCGCGATTAAAGCTCCGTTCACGAAGCGAGGGAACGAAGCAGAACGGCGTCCACGCTGGGCCCACCTGTAGCGATGGGTCTCGGACCGCTAGCTCTCCCGAGCAATTCGAGCCTGTGGAGCCTCGAGTCAACTCGAGTCGTGCGATAGAATTAAAATACATATATAAAAGAATTAAAAAGTCTTTAATAGTTTGGATAAATCGAGCGGCAGGGATACTAATCTCTGCGTTCTGCGTGGGGCCTGGGACTTGTGAGCGTAGGAAGCGATCCCTCTTGACGATGAGGGTGTTGAGGGTGTTTAAGAGTAAATTAAATGGACCACCTGTGAAGCATGGAAGCATGATGTTATTAAAGTGACGAAGGTATGTGATTAAAAATAGCACTTCGAGGGACAAAATAGCAAATTTGGAACTCGGGCCCAGGCCTTGCGAGAATTAGTAGCAGTAGCGTTACTACACAGGTGGCGCGAGTGGTTTATTTTTCAAGATGGCGGGTCCCAT
The DNA here is from genome assembly GCF_026283585.1 of Hylaeus volcanicus. Lineage (NCBI taxonomy): Eukaryota > Metazoa > Arthropoda > Insecta > Hymenoptera > Colletidae > Hylaeus > Hylaeus volcanicus. The sequence goes on from NC_071979.1 coordinate 19,494,098, forward strand.
TAGGGGCCTTCTACGCTTTTAAGTCCTGAAACACATAATTCAGCATATAGTGATCAATAAACTGCGGATCTTGATGCATTTACAGGAAATTTGATTGTGCAAGAACCTACGAAATGCACACAATATCCAAGAATATAAAAAAGATTGAAAGTAAAGTTCATGTTGTAATATTTGCAGAATTAAATAAATTCTTATTTAGGTTCAATTTTTGTAGGCACGTTCGCAAAGATTTTATTTTTCATAAAGATCCGTAGTCTAATGATCAATGTTTAAGCCACTAAATTTGTCCTAATCATAGAATACTTCAAACTCTTCAAGATTAACACCGCTACGTGAATCCAAAATGGCGTATCTCACTATTATCACCAAGTTTCCAATGTACACTCTCTTTTACACTCTTCCAAACAAAAATACCTTAACCATGAAGTGGGTTAAAGCGCTAACGAAATTTGATGTATCTAAAAATCTGAAGAAGTATTTCGTCGAGCTGAGTTTGAGGCTGTTTGGGTCCCATCACTACCCACCTGTCCCTATCTCCCCGTCGGCTCTCTCGCTCGAAGCGTCCTCGTAAATCGGCCCCATCGCCGACTGGCTGACCCGAATCTCCCATCCCCCCATAGGGAAACACTGTTTTTCATTTACGCCGCTTTCGTTCTCGTCTCGACGCGACACGGGTCGGGGGAGACTCCTGGAGGTGTCATCCTCGCGAGGTTGATGCGGCTGAACGATTTCTCGGAGGTTTGCTCTAAATGTTGACAGAGGACACGTTGGAATTCTGTTTGGAGAAGGGAGAGGGGTGTTTTGGTTGTCTTTGGACCGTGATGGTAAAGGATGAAACTACCCTGCCGAGGGATGCAACTACTTCGTGGCCTCCACGTTTGAAGTAGGTCATTTTTGGGTCATTTTTAGTATGTAGAGTACGTTGTAGAGATGGCGTGAACTGCTACTTTTGAATCGCTCGTGATTCAATCACGTTCATTTTGAATCACGATGATTTTTCACCGTCCGCCCCGCTTTTTCATGGTTGGGTTAGGGCTGGCTAAAATATTAAGTATAGAAAAAGCCTAAGGGCGAAGAATAAGGAATAAGACAGTTCGATAGCAAATAAGGGGAGCGAATAGTCAGTAGCTCTCCAAGCTAGCACTATAAACTCAACAAACAAATAAACAACCGCTTCTGAAACGTCATCTTCCGGATCATGGTCGTATGATCACCGTGAAAAATCACTGTTAGTGTAGTATTTACGATCAGTCCCATAAATATTCGTACACCCTGTGTCTATTGAAGAAATTTGTTTAAATGGTAGGTTTGATGCTTTCAAGTGTATGTTTGCATAAACATGTTGATGTGCATATACACATTTTTATAATAAAATCACTGTCAGTGATATTTCACGCCATCCTTAATATGTAGCATAGGAAGATGGAATCATGAATGTATACACTTTGAAGTATATCTGGCAATACTCGTGTCGGAGAGTATCCCAAAATGGCGTCGCAGTAGGTTCTTCTCGAGCCAAGGAGCTCTCATGGAGCGTTGGAAGCTACTGACTCGATCGACTTCTACTTTGAATATTCAGGATCGTCGCGATGGCTATATTTTTTAAAAGAAACCAGGTGTCCAAGAAATGGTACGTAGTAGCAAAGTATAGGCGTCCAAAGGGGGAAAACGGAGAACAGGCATCCGGTGACCGTCTTGGTTCCGACGAGTCACGCGTAATAATCGTTCTTCGGTACCCCGAAGAGCGAGAGAAAGTTACCCTAACCGAGTCTCCTGCCTACGGCTGTCATATTTAAATCGACGCCTGCTGGTGTACCAAGAGGGGGCTACGAAACGACGATCACGCTCGAGTTAGCCTGTAGCACGCGTTGTCCACCGTCAGAAGAAGAACAAATCGGGTTAAATCGATCGGTTACAAGAACCGTGGAAAGGTGGCACGTCGCTAAAAACGTCGACTTTCTCGAGACGTTCGATTGGATGCCAAAAGGAATTCCTCGAATATCGACTACGTCCGTCGATATCGACGCGGAAGAATGGGGTAATTGGAAAACTGGGAAAGTTGATTTTGCTCTAATAAACCGCGACGTTCGAATTACTGAGACCACCTGCGCGTCTTATATAGGCGCGTTAAGTGGGACTAGGAATTAATCAATTTCTACTTTTATCGAGCTCGTTAAATGTTTTGTTGGCCCCCTGCTGCCTGGCCTATCCCGTCCACGCGTGTATATTCCCATGGGAGAACATGGAAAATAAATAAAATCAAAGTACGAGGTCGAGTGTAATATTTACAGTCAGTCCCATAAGTATTCGTACACACTATGTTTATTGAAGAAATTTGTTTAAATTAAATGATAGGTTTGCATAAACATGTTGATGTACATGTACACATATTTATAATGAAATATTCATTTGGTAATATCAAAACTGTTATTTAATTTAGTCAAACTTCTTCGATAGACATAAAGAGTACGAATATTTATAGGATTGATTGTATATGTATAACTTGAATAGAAAAAAGATAAGACAGAAACCTGAATGTTTATTATTTTGATAAATAAGAAAGGAATCATAATTCCAGTCTTTCATTAAAGTTTCCTCTAATGATTTCATAAAGTATCAACATGCTCCTACTGGATTATATATTTCCCTGCAAAATATATTTCTCTTAATTAAACTAATGAATTCAAACTTCGATAGAAAAAAGATAAGACGGAAACCTGAATGTTTATTATTTTGATAAATAAGAAAGGAATCATAATTCCAGTCTTTCATAAAAGTTTCCTCTAATGATTTCATAAAGTATCGACATACTCCTACTGAAATATATTTCCCAGATATTCTCTTAATTTCTCTAAATTTCTCTTAATTAAACTAATGAATTCAAGACAGATAGCGCGGCCTTATGTTTCTCGTGTTCGTCGACCACAGAAATAGAAGAAGTTTCATCAGACCGCGATCTTCCCATAAACCACGCGAAGTTCGCCATTCTCCATCAAAAGTTCACTCCGACGCAACCATGTTCGTCCGCTCGATAATTTCCCCTGACGATCCCGCTCCATCGTTTCCAACGACGACCGCGATTAATAACCCCACGGAGATGTCGTTGATCCGTGGACGAGCATCGTGTCGAAACCGCGACGCTGTTAGGTATGTTAATCGTCGACGAGCATTGTGTGGAAAGTCGAACCAGCTCGCGTGCACACATTACTCCCCTCCCGCGCTCGATCATCTATTCATCCAGCGATCGGACTTAATTACTGGCCACACGCTCGACTCCTCATTCGTAATTCGTCGACGAAACGGTAGACCTTCGATTGAAGATAATAAGTAGATAGTACTCTTGAACTTATAGGATTTAGCTACTCACCGTTGAGGGTGCTTATTCTTCGCGAAAAAGTACATCGAAAATGTACAGAAGAGTTTTATTCTATGATGGCTCATTTTTGAGAAAATTGAGCTCAAAGTACCCGGAGACTGGGGGCACCAGAAGCGCGACTCGCCAAGTTCGAATCCGATTTTCTCAAAAATGGAAACTTCTACAAGAAAATTTCATTCCACATTCTCGATCCAGTTTTCCAAGAAGAATCGCATACTTTTTGGACGACTGCCATCGCCCCTTTTATTCTCAAGAAAATCGAGATCAAATATGAAAACACCCATGTCTCCGCATTTTCGGGTATAATTTTCCGATTAATGTTCCTCGAGAATAAACATGAACATTGGTGAACGTGATCACCGATTTTGTATCCTGTAATGTATCGTCGACGATTACCGGCGTCATGAACGTCGGCGTTTCTAATCCGAGAGTGCAACGCCGCTCCAGAAGTGTAGCTTACCTGTCCGTTTCCACGAGATAACGCGGCTCTAGCCGCAGCCACGCGATAACGGACGACAGATAAGCGACGTGGTACCTAAACAGATTGAATCGTGGTCGGGACGGGGAAAAACTTGCACGTGGGTTATCTCCCGTTTATCGGGCCGACCGTTTCCCGGATTAAAATCTGAGGCGGGCTGCTTGGACTGCCGGGCTCGCGAGGAACAACTCTCTTGGCGCTTAAGAAAATAATGCTCGGCCTAACGCGCGCACCAATTAACGCATTACAAACTTTCTCTGGAGGCTGCCTCGCGTTCCTGCATTTTAATCGTAGAGTGACATTATTTTAACGCTAAAACTACCAACGGCTAATTCATTGCAAACTTATTTCAAATATTAGAATATATTTGAAATTAGAGAGGAGGTGGGTCAGAGGTATTTATAAATATTTATCAGGAGGATCTGTTGATAGCTGAGTAATTGATCATAGTCCGTGGTTAATCGCTAAGTTTAATTAGAAAAAGAAGTTATAAATACAATTCTAGTTTGGTATTTTTAGTGTCAAAATATTAGAATATATTTGAAATTAAAGGGAGGGTGAGTCAGAGGTATTTATAAATATTTATCAGGAGGGTCTGTTGATAACCGAGTAATTGATCATAGTCCGTGGTTAATCGCTAAGTTTAATTAGAAAAAGAAGTTATAAATACAATTCTAGGTTGGTATTTTTAGTGTCAATAAATGCTCCAAGCTTATATACATTTAAGTCACTTTACTTCTTGTCGAGGATTATGCTGTCTAACATTCTCTAACAGAATCTTCCTTATTATTTGATTAGTCTATTGCGATTAGTCTATGACTCAGACGAAACTCGAGCAAAATTCCTAAATAGTGGCCAATTAGAAGCCACTGTCTGCTCCCAGCTAATCATCCAAAACTTGAAACAGAAATAATTTTCTGAAATAAATTTCCAACATCCCCACCTATTTTCTAATACCATGTCCCATTTCAAACGATGTAGTTCAAAGCAATTTCGATAGACTTTCCCGACCACGCGAATTAGTCACGATGACTCAAACGAACGAGGAATTTTCCTCTTCTTTTTTTCTCATCTGCGTATGCAGAAAACGTCTGTACCTTTCACACGGCGATTTCCACGGTACAGTTAGGGCGACTTAGGCCTGGACAGCCGGGAGAGCTCGATTCAATCATGCGTAGCAGAACGTTCGCGGTTTTGTTTCTCGAGGATCGTCGCGAGGCGTAACTTCATCGTCGAAGACGCCAGAGATGACAGTGATCGAGCTGTCGGGGTCGACTTATTGTTAGCGACGGGACTGACGCGATGCATATTGATGATACAGAAGAGACTCGATATCGTAGTATATAAGGAATTACGTGCAGTTAAACGCGCAAAAAGAAGGCTCCATTCGATCAGTGTCTTTTCGTTGAACTTTGCTCGTAAGTTTGTTCGATTTCGGAGCAGTTTTATATTAATTTATAACGATCAATTTTGTGGATGTTCTCGCAAACCAAATGGGGTATTCTTTCAATTATAATACAAGCAGGAAGTAAAAAAAGTTTCAACCGGATTGGATGAAAATAGCTGTAGTTACAAGATGATCATTAGCATGCATTTATGTAGGATATTGGGATTGATCGAGGGCGGCGAATAATTAAGGCGCGCGAGAAATGTTAAACAGGATGTGTTTGAATAATAAAATTGAAATTTATAAAAACGATAAGTCGACAGATCAGATAAAAACACGAAACAAAATACAACGCCGTACGACACCTCGCGGAACCGTCTGAAAAGTATCGAATACATCGATCATTCGACCGACGTTTCTACCGATCGAAACACAACCTCTCTTCATTTATGATACGAGCTGATATGACAAATACATGAGTAAGCATAACTTAATAGATTACATTCGACATAAACTCTGTATATTTTCCATAGTACGCCATAAATCCATAAACATACCCAGTCCGGTGATCGCAAACCGATCAAGAATCTTCCATTGCGTAATAATAAAAAAGATTGGTGCATCGATACGATTACGGTTCCATCGCGTTGCCGACACAGTTCCTGTTTCGTTCTTGTTTCGTTCCTGTTTCGGGTTTACGATTGGAGGAACTCGTTATCGGTCGGCGTGGCTCCCTCGGCGAGCGCCTCTCGAAAGGAAGCTTCTAATTTCCGGAGCGTTGCTCGCTTCATTATATTTAGTCGATTAGCTGGACCACACAGACGCGCGCCAGTCGTCGGCCCGAGTCGCTGATAAGAAGACGTCCCCTATCAACGGACGGAATTAACCGCGGAGAGGAGCTAAGAAAAGACCATGTTTGTGATTCCACGGAACTTCTTTCGTGTTCGTCGGGGCGTTGCGTGCCCCTTTTAGAACGCAATCTGTCTTTTCGCCGCGATGACCGATTGCACATTGACGTTTCAGTGTTAAACTTTTTTTTTTGTAAGAATTACGTCTGTGTATGTAATTTCACTGGACCGTCATAAAGTGAGGCATCAGTATTCAAAGAATGGTCAAAATAATTTTTGAATAGGCAAGAGGCACCTTTTGGTTTAAAATCGATACTGGGAATCAATATTTCGGAATTTTTATCGATGATACTGAGAGTCTAGTGTAAATGTCTCGCGTATACATTCAATGTGTATGCTTCGAAGAATACTTACGCCAATTTTCGTACCAAAATGAACATTCGTATGGAGTCTATGAGCGTTCTAGCGCGAGGTTGCTGGATCATTAGCACAAATTATGTCATATTCGCATCTTCCGTAGGGGCAACCATCGAATGGTCTTCATTCATTTTTAACAACGCTTACGTAGCCGTTTATGGTCGATAAATGACACGGTCCGCGGATTAAAAAGCCGTCGAGACGAACCAGGTCGATTGACTTGGCAAAAGTGCCAGGATGACTGGCCGGATCGACGTCGTTACGAAACGTAACCGTGCACCTGTGTGCATCCCTGCTGCGTGACCGCAAGCTTTCTCATCCTTCGTCGTGAACCGTAGAGCCGGATCACGAAAGACCAGGGAAGCCTCGCGAAACTAAGGAGCGAGTCCACCGACGAAATTAATCGAGTTACAGCTTCAGGTTTCGAGGAGGTCCGCGTTTGTTAAATTTTTGAGCTCTTTTGCTTTTGAAAAATGGTGGCTGTGAGTAAATAAGAGGAGTTATGTTTATGGTTTGTTTAAAAATAGACGTTTGTTAACTTATTGGTAACGATTAGACTGCTCTTGTTGACGCTAATAGGCGTTTCGTATGCAAATGTGTATTTTTGTGCTGGATGTATGTAAATATGCAAAATATATGCAAGAGATATGCAAAATATACTGGTAACATAGTCATTTGTTATTTGTCGTTCGTGAATTGTCATTTTGCATCATCATTAGTTAGGGTTGTTAATAGCTGATAAGACTTATTATATCTACTAGTTATTAGCTATTATTATTACATTTTACTAGTTAAAAATGTTCTCACATTTGGTCTCATCCTCCACTCCGATTTTCTACAGTCAAATGTTTAATTTCGTA
>NC_071979.1:19501473-19520002 GCF_026283585.1 Hylaeus volcanicus
TTGTATTACATTTTTAAATGTACTTTTCACTACCTGAAAATGTCCTTGCACACCCTCCACAATTTTATCTCATCCTCCACTCCGATTTTCTACAGTCGAATGTCTAAAATCGCGAGACCTCGCTAATTAGTTCGAGGCTCCAAGAAGTCTAGGTCCGCCTCTGATGAAACCTGTCGTCCCAGGGCAACGTGCGATCGAAATACCGACGACCGTTCCACCCCGGGTAATCTCCCCCTGCGGCTTTCATTCGACGAGAAACGTAAAAGAAATAGAAGAAGGGTCCCGAAAACTCGATCCTGCGGCGATGCATTTCGACCGCGTCTCCTGACCTCGAAACCATACGGTGATCTCACAACGTCAGCTGTGACTCACTTTCTCGTGCCACCGAAAAACTCTTCGTTCTCGCTACGTCCCGTCGAATTAATGAGAATTTTATTTCAAGTGGACCCCACGCATAAGTCCCGTCCGCTTGAAGAAAGAAGCCGAAGAGACACGAGGAAATTCATCTTTTCACGGAGATCTAGCGATCGTTATCTCGCGTCAGTTCTCGTTAGGGGTCTCTTAAATCTTTGTCGGGGTTCTGTGGTGTTAGTGTGCTGATAGAGTTTGAATTCTTTTAGTGAAATTAAAATACTAATTATTGTTTATGTTGCTATAAAACGTCTTCTTTATACATGTGTATATATATGTATATAAGTACAGTGTACCTATAGTTCGTTTCATAAATATTCGTATCCTCTGTGTCTATTGAAGAAACTTGTCGAAATTAAATGATAGGTTTGATGCTTTTAAGAGAATTTTCGAATAAACTTTACATATGTGTATATTTATAATGGAACATTGATCTGTCATTTAATTTGGACAAATTTCTTCAATAGAAGGTACGAATATATATGAGACTGACTGACTCTTCAAACCAACCTCAAACTTATGCAAACACAAGCGATCTAAGAGTGACGACTAAGGAAACAAATAAAAAAAAAAATGAAAATCTATGAAAAGCATGAGCTTCCATAGACTAATGAATCCCATATTAAATCGTTTGCATCCAGAAATCGACAATTAACCAGAAGGCAGTCATTCGGCGGGAAACTTCAAAGTCGAAACGATGTTGCAAGAGGAATTCAAATAATTTTTGCCCGGTCCAGTCTTTATCATTTCAGAAATGACTCTTTCGCAACAATTTCCATAAACTTGCATTAAACTCTCTCAAGCCGAGCGCAGTATCCTGATAACGCAGGTTGATCGTGCTGCCTCTGATCGCTTTGTTATTCAATAATTGCTCTTACGCAACCGCCCCCTTTCCTGCGGCGAATCTTTATCGGCGGGACCGTGAGTCAATTTTTATCCACACTCCATAAAACTTTCTCTCCCCCTTCTTGGATCGAGCGTACTCCTTCTGCGTTGAACGCGTCCTTCGAGCAAGAATCGTTAGCGATCTTCATCTACACAGATTTTTATATTTCTCCTTCGTTTTTAAACGAGGTAAGAGTTGGGACACCTCCAGCCCCTTCATACTTTTCTAGTTCAACCCTTCGTGCTTGGAGAGTTTCGTTACAGGACGTGCAAAAAGGAATCACGTTGTGTTTAATAATATAACTTCTAAATCACGTAGTTTATCGAATATATACAGGGTGTTCAGGCTATTATTAGCCAGCGTTTTCCTCGTAAATGGTACATATGACAAAAAATGAAAGAGGAAAAATTTATACTGTTTTTCGTAAGGTGAACAGGTCTTCATTTCTCAGAAAATAGTACAAATACGAAAGATCGATACCTTGTTACATTGCACACAAAAAAAAACAGTATCTATAAATCTTTCCTCTTTCATTTTTTTGTCATATGTACCATTTACGAGAAGAACGCCGGCTAGTAATAGCCTGAATACCCTGTATACTTATTTATAATGAAAAATTTACTCGAAAAGATCAAAGCTATCGTTCGATTTAAAAAAAATTTCTTCAATACATCTACAATTATTTAAATCATTAAATCACTATTATTCAAAATATAAAGGGAACGCTTATGGGACCGACTGTATATACCACACATTTGATTTTTCCTTCTATTCGAATGAAAACCTTCAAGGCACTGTTCCATACGCTACCATCGCACACGTCGGAAAATTCTGCGCAAGTTTATCCTGCGTAATCGTCAACAGAATGGCCTTTACGATGTCTTCGCAAAGAGTCGAAACAATCGTGGCCACTGGTACATTTACGAGCCTGGCAGAGTCTGCCGAGCGGGTAAGAATAGAGGCTGAGGCTCGAGGCGGACACCAGTCCTGGTAGTCGCGTCTGGGACATCCATTCTCAGAAAGCTGCCGAGTTAATAGCCGATGTTGCCCCCGGCCCGTAGTAGGAAGAAGTCAAGTACGTTGGCCTCTCAGAGTCGCTTAGGACTCCCCAATTTCGGCCACCTCCGGATCTCTCCGCTCCCGGGGAGGGAACGCGCTCGTCGCGATTAAACCAGTTTTTGCCGCGGACGCGTTTCACACGCGGACTCTTAATTCCGTGGCATTATCCGACGCTTTATCTGGCTACGTCGGCCGCTGGACCGCGGAGGACCGCAATTCCACGAGTTTCGCCGCGGTCGGTCGTTTCGAAATTCGAGACCTTCTACCCTCTCTGGGAATGGGAAGTTGAGAGAGAAGCCGAGAGATCGTTTCGGGTACTCGAAATCGCCAGATGTCGGTTCATCTGCGGGGGTTATCGAGCCGATTTTTATTTAACGTGGATCGGAACGGCTGACCTTTGGCTGGAGCATTGTTTCTCGGCGTGGGCGGTTGACACCTTGATGTGGGCGATTATCCGACTACCTGATTTTAGGGGGCGATTGGTGTGGGCTTTATGTGGGCTAGGAAAATGTACAGTCAGTTAGTGTTCGTATCCTCTATGTCTATTAAAGAAAGTCTAAATTAAATTATAAGTTTCATGTATTCAATTAAATGTTTCATTACAAATGTGTACATTAATAAATTTTACTCATTTGTATACTTTTAATGAAAATAATACTGATTAAGCGTAGAAATTCACTTGAAAATTTGCGAAACAAGGAGATTTACGACTGTATGTATCTCTCAAAATTGGAACCAAATATTATTAAACATTGCAAACATCGCCGACTTTAAGAATTTCATCGGAACTTTAAATTCCGTGTATCTTATTTTTTTGTATAAGCACCAACAAATATTTTAATAAATACAATATTAATAATATTAATATTATATAATATAAAATAAAATATAAATAATTTAGTAAATAAAATAAATAAAATTATTTTTAAATGAAAAATTTCTTACAAATGTTCTAATATAATTATTTTGAAAAACATATATTTGTGGTAACTTATTTTATATGTGATATGATTGCCGAACAAAAAAAATGAAAACTGAAAAATAATAAAAACAACCATGTATTCAGTTGGACGCACATGTGCGTCATCCGCAGCGAAAGTGTCAAAGGGGGCGAATTAAGAAAAGGATCTGTCAAAGTAGTCGTCCAGACCAAAAGAAAAAATTGAGAAACACTGGCTCAAACTCCAAAAATGGCTAAATAACCGTGCCAATTTCGAATACCGTGCGATAATTTGTTTCCAAAACATGCGTTCCAGAAAAATGGCGCGGCAAATCACCGCAGCTCTGCCTCGAGGCCTTCTCTCTACCTCTGCTCTCTCAAATGAATCACTATGACTCAGTGAACTTAGCGTTGAACGAAACTTGCCAGAAATTGAAATGCAACCGTCTCGAAGGTGAGCTCGGTGCAATTATCGCTTCGTGGCGATCCCCGATGCCGAACGCAACGCTGTTGCCGCCCTTATCGAGCCGGGCTTATCGAGATTTGTGAAAAGATAACGGGTGACCTATAATAACAGCCGCCACGTATCGGTATATCGCGTCAGAAATCGCGTGGGACCTCGAATCGCAGTCCGGAATCGAACTTCCAAACGCTGTAGGTTACGTAACAACTTCGAACACGCTCGACGTCTTACGAAACGTTCGTTGAAATTTCCGCGCTCCCCTAATCGCCGCGTTTCATTCATAATCCGCGCGCCTGAACGGCAATTAAGTAACACAGCGGTGCGCAACTCGCCTGTGTGACAAATTAAATAAAATACAACGCGAATTTGGTTGATTATTAATGACAGAAAAAAATGTGCTATATTATTTATGCCGACAAACGAATGGAGAATAATAATAAACTGACTCGGAATCGGAAACTTAAAATTAGCGAAGGCATGCGCGATGGTTAAGTAAAATGAATTAATGCGTGAGAATTGCAACTTTGGGTTTATAGTAGAATTTATTATAACCGAATGACAGGAGGCAGTTTTTCAAAGGTATGGCTAAATAAAGAGAATGTCAAGAAATAAGAAGGGGAAAAAAGTAAATTCAATTTTTTTTAAAGCAATGCTTTATGCGAAATAAAATCATTCCAAACGTGCCTAGAAAAATTTAACCTAAACTAGGAATTTATACCATTCTGCAAATATTATAACAACAACTTCAGGGATTCGCATCGTCCAAAACTAGTCTAACCTTTCTAAAAGAAACAAGAATAATGAACCTCATATAAAACACTGGATAAAACAATAAAACAAACCACGATATATTATTTATTGCGCGATATCCCAAGGGGTGTATGCGACTGAAGATAATCTAAATAAGAAAAGAAAAGAAAAGTTTGCGATAAATGTTATTTTATTTGAAAAAGAGTATCCTTCTTCGTTCAGAGTGAAACGATACTTTTATGTTCAACTACCTCGATAAATCGACCTGGAATGGTTTGATTAGGGTTTGCGCACCCCTGAAGTAACGAGTGTTCGACAGAGACGGGAAAAAGGAAAAAGAGGGACAGCTCCGAGCAGGAAGTTTGAGAAACTGGATCCCCGATCGCGGTTACGCCTCGAGATAGAAAGAAAATCCACGGCTTACTATGGGAGGGGGTGAGGGGGTTGGCCAGCCGGGGGATAAGATAACTGGCTCGCGGCGAAAGAATAAAGTGAATGGTTTAATTTGTGGAACTGGTCCTGGTCGATTCGCAATCTGTCACGGGCTGTCTCGTTCCATTGATTGCGACATAAGTCACCGCGGAAAAGCGTTCCAAGCCTGAACGACAGGTTTCCCGGGCAGGTTGCACCCTCGGCCTCGATTACTCGCGCGACTTTGAAGCGGGGAAAATAAAACACGACGCGAGAACCGAACGTATAGTCCGAGAGCCCGCGACATAAAATTTCGGCCAATTTCATTACAAATATATCCTTTTGCTATTTTACTGTTTTCTACTAAAGAATAAAAATAATCCAAGTCTGGCATTTCTGTCGCGAGCTCTCGGACTAGTACGATCGCTCGAAAATAATAACGTTTCTTCGATTTTGATTTAATTTCAAAGACTTCGTATCCTTCTCTTGGGAAGTAATCGAGAAACATTTACGTAGAAAAATTGGTCGAGACTTCGGGGTAGAAAAGATGGTCGAGGCTCTAGTCCAGAGACTTTTGGGAATCGATAGGAACAGATCTTGACAAAGACAGGTATTCAAGTGGCTTCCCCTATATTCACAGATCAGAACTATGATAAAAGATCTATTACCTATGTAAGCGACTGTATAGGGAATAGATACAAAGGTAATAAGTAGACTGCGGATCTTTATGCAAAATAAAATCTTCGCGAACGTGCCTACTAAAATTGAACCTAAATTGGAATTTGTTTTATTCCGCAAATATTAGGTCGTCCTAAACGTTCGTGCCATTTATACTTCTATTTCTTAAATTAATATGTTAAACATACTCTTAAGTGTCACGAGAAAAGATAATCTGTCTCATTTCACAATAGTTTCTCACCTCTCTCGCATGGTCATTATACCGTTACTAGAAAATTTCTGTGGTTTTTTATTAAATTTCGACACAGTCTTCGGCACGAACTTATGGGACGACCTAATATTATAACACGAACTCTAACTTTCAATCTTTTTTAGATTTTTTGCATATTGTTTGCATTTTGTAGTTTCTTGCGCATTCAAATTTTCTACGAATGCATAAAGATCCTCGGTCTAGTAATAAGTTTGGGTAATATGCGTGGCGGGAGAGTCTCGTGCTCTCTCATAAAATAGGAGCGGCGGGAGAGGAGAAAGAGAGAAAGATTTCGAGATTTCGAGTTCGGAAGAAGAACGGTGTGCGATTGCGAATCGGCGTGCGTGTCGAGTAATGTTTATCGCGATTATCTAGTACCAGTGATTGATAAAGATATATCGAGTTTGTGTCTAAGAGGAAAACAATCGAATTGCGTTTTATTTATAAAAAAACCTCACACCTATATTTATTCTTATCGAAAGAGCTCATTTACGAGTGAAATGGCTTACGTTGATTTTTGGTAACGAAAAGTAATACTTATGGAACGGCTTGTGAGAAAAGGTGGGCTTACTCGGCCTTCGATTGCCTGAAACATCCTCTTTCCTGTACAAGGAGGCTGATAAATTAAGCGATAAGAACAGAAACTCTCCTTTATTTGAATATTCGACACGTGATCGGACACCTTGGCGAGAACACGCGAAAAGGACTTAAGAGACGTGCTAAGTGAGGCGTTATATCGTCTCGTAGTAAGGACTCGGCGTTGACTTTACATAAACATATTTAAGATAGCCGGAAGGGGGAGATTTGAAATTCAAGATAACACTTGAAAATAATAAAGAAACATTTAGAAATAACAACATACAGCGTACAACCATATCATTGTTTTTGCAGTAAAAATAGATATATACTGTTACGCTTTTTTATAATTAAATTCGTAAAACATCATTTATGATTAAATCTTTATGCATTTATAGGAAATTCGAATGGACAGAGAAACTACAAAATGCACGCGATGTGCAAGAATATTAAAAAAAAAAAAAAAACATTGAACGTAACGTTCATATTATAATATAAATTTCCATTTAGGTTAAATTGTCGTAGGTACGTTCGCAATGGTTTTATTTTGCGTAAAGGATCGCTTTAAGAAATATTCCAAATAAATGCTCGATCGATAGGAGAATCTCCCGATCAGCCTGGAATTCTTTTCCCAAGCGACAGCGTCGCGTGAGGCTTGATTCATCGACTGGCAATGGCCCCGACGGGTACCGTACGGTGTATTTTCAATGAAGCTGGTAGTTCCTGTCGATGACGCGCACCGCGAATGCATCTATTAAAAATACGATCCGGTGTGGGTCGGTTGTCAGTCGCATACTCGACGCGTCGACGTGTATCGAGGCTGGAATCCAGCGATTTCTTGATTTCACTCGACAGCTACCATCTCTTCGTTACAGATTCTCCTGCATCGAACACTCACTGATATATGCACTCAATTCGCCGCCATAACGCTTCACTTTGCGTCCTTATTTCTCGCCCGACCTCTAATACTAGAGATATCCACACAAAAAATATAGACGCACTAAATTTGTGTGTCTGTTTGAATTTGTATTATTTTATTTTTAATTGTATCGTTCATTTCCAATTCAAATACCCACAAGTGCTTTTTGCATCGAACACTCACTGATATATGCACTCAATTCGCCGCCATAACGCTTCACTTTGCGTCCTTATTTCTCGCCCGACCTCTAATACTAGAGATATCCACAAAAAAAATATAGACGCACTAAATTTGTGTGTCTGTTCGAATTTGTATTATTTTACTTTTAATTGTATCGTTCATTTTCAATTCAAATACCCACAAGTGCTTTTCGAATATATAAAATGGCGTAAGTTATAAAATGTTAGGTCTCGATAACAGTATAGTAGCTTTAATACTCCTTGTTTTTATATTTATGTATGTATTTGTTCCATTACACTTGCGCAATGGAGGCGTTACATATAAATAAACAGAAATGTATCGGGATGTTTAAGCGCGATTAAGGCGGAAGTGCATATTATTATCCTCTTGCACGAGCACGCGCCACCCTCGTATAAATTAGCACCATTAGCATCAGTTTGCGATTGATTATAAATTGCTTGGAAACACGCTGTTATTATTTTCTGCCCAAACACACTTTGCTCGTCCGTGAGCACAGATTCAAAAATGAGAAGTTACGAGACATTCGTTGATAGGTTTAATGGTTTTTTGGATTTTTACTTTGGTTACTTTTTACAATTGTTCGTGATTTAGACGTGTGCCAGGTGGTTTTCTGTACATTGTGCCATGGGTTTAAAAAGGTTAAGAACCACCGTTATAGGCGATATCACGGGCTGGAAGGTTTCGTGTGTTCACGCAACGTGACGATGTGTTTCCGTCTTTAGTGTCTGGTGCGCGTTAGCGTATTATCCTGGAGAGAGGTTGTGTCGTAAAACAAGCCAAGTTATGACTTTCTACATGAAAATACTCCCGAGCTACTAGCAATCGAGTCCATTGATAACCTGTACAATACTTTTCCCACCCCTCCTCAGGCATACAGACTCTGTATTACAGAGTACTTTGGGGAGTCTGAGGGGATGTTTCCAAATAGTAATCAAATTTAGAGATACAAATTCAGAATAATGGTTACTCGACTATTGGTCAATTGGTAAATTAACATCTGTCACGAACAGTTGCGAAAATTATTTACTTCTAAAGTGAGATACACATGGCTCACACGACTGTGTTTATAGCATCAGAAATGCATAGATTGATAGAACCAGATTGATGACGCACATTCTATTTATTCTTCAAGGCTGATATCTTTAAGTTTTCTATTCATCCGTGGCATAACTTCGTTAAATACTTCTCAACTTTACTCAGAATTGTACACAGGAAATCGTTTGTACTGAGCGTACAACACGGGGATGATAAGATGACACCTGAAAGGTATACTACAGTACATGATTACTACAGCTTTGAAAATAGATAGTGCAGAAGCAAGTTCTTAGTACCTAGTTCCCCATTCCAATAATTTCCATGTATTGCACCTGAGACTATAAAAAATCCAGTAATTTTAAAAAATTCACAAGGGCTGTAGCGTGTGCCTACACAGCTATAGGTGTACCTGAGCTATAGGAGTGTCAGTGGGTCTCAACAGATATGTCAAGACATGTAAAAAGTTAAGGATTGACGTAAAACAATGTAAAAAAAAAAACACACACATACGTGCAAGCCTGATGATTCTAAGCAATCCTAGACTAGTAGGCGCAATAATGAACCCAAAACAGAGTTTAAAACCTTATAAAGGCAGGAAAGAAAGAAAGAATTTGAAAAAGAAGTCCAAAGTGAATTGAATTAACTCGATAGTGGTAAACTCCAAGGAAAAATGAAGGAGAGAGAAGTTGATCTGCGACGAAAATAATTCAACGACTGTATCCACACAACCGCGAGCGTTCCGTCACGCTCCAAAAAGTAGGCGTCAATTACGCCATTTAATTGGGTGCAACAGGTGGCCGGTGACCGCGGCGGTGTTCCGCGAGCGCCCCTTTTTCGAAATAATAAGTTTCCTGGGAACCTGTCGGACGCGCGAACCGAAAACGGAAGCGGCTGGTTCCACTTGGTCGCAGAGGCGCGCGACCGAGCGTCTGCGCGACCAGTTTTCCGCCGTTTCGCTCGCTCGCTCGCCGTACCGTCGAACGCACTCGTCCAGGGGCAATGTTAAACTCTTCGCGACTCGTCTCTGGGCATGAGTCACTTGCCCCGATACGTTCCAGACGATTTCGCGTAGCGACAAGGCCCACAAATGGTGGGGACTCTGACGTAACGATTGAAGAGCTACTTTGGTAAAACAAACGCACGCGTACGCGGTATTCTGCGAGTCTGGTGCGAAGGTACCGAGTAGGTAGTACTTTCTTTTTGGAGTAATGTAGGTCTGAGCGAGGCTGAAGTAGAAGATTTTGGTTTGGAGGTGTTTGAAGTTGAGAATGGAGAACTATGTATGGAGACTTTCGAGCAAATTATTTTTGCAAGTCTTTCTGTAGGTTCCAAGAGTCCCGGTACAACAGAAAATGGGATTCTTCATCAAGTAACATAGACTTCAATGAGGCTGTCGTAACAAATTTTGGGTTGGAGGTGTTTGAAGTTGGGAATAGGGGACTATCTTTGGAGGCTTTTGAGCAAATTATTTCTACAGGTCTTTCTGTAGGTTCCACAAGTCCTGGTACAACAGAAAACGGGATTCTTCATCAAGTAACATAGACTTCAATGAGGCTGTCGTAACAAATTTTGGTTTGGAGGTGTTTGAAGTTGGGAATAGGGGACTATCTTTGGAGGCTTTTGAGCAAATTATTTTTGCAAGTCTTTCTGTAGGTTCCAAGAGTCCTGGTACAACAGAAAATGGGATTCTTCATCAAGTAACATAGATTTCAATGAAGCTGCCATTGCATATTTTGATTTGGAAGTGTTTGGAGTTGGAAATAGGGAAATATCTTTTGACCCTATCGAGCAAATTATTTTTGCAGGTCTTTCTCCACGTTCCGCGAGTTCTGGCACAACAGAAAATGAAATTCTTCATTGGATATGAACTGGTACCTATTTTCTACATATATAGCCTTTCGATTAAGCTCTAAGATCTCCATCAAAATGCTTTATAAAAACTGGATTGGCTCTTAGACGTTAATGCACTGCGTTTCCTTTTTATTTTCATCGACCTCCATCTGGTACTCTGAATTACAGTGGTAACTTGCTATAACGTCGATAGGCATGCATTTATACCGAAGAAACTCTCGTTGCACGCGAATGCATCAAATTGTTCAACGGAAATGGCGATCGGGGAGGAGTTTGGGGAGAAAATTGAATCGAGGCGGCTCAAAGCCTTCAGACGGAAAAATTACTGTGATCCCGCTGAATGTCGAGCGATCTTGAGCGCGCGGCAACCCCTCATTACCACTGGCTAGACTCTTCACCGTTTTAGTGTTCCTCCCTTCGGATCGACCGGACGAAGCCTCGAGAATTCGACGCTAATTTCGTCGCTTCTTAGTACAAAGTCACGAATTTGGTTGTAGTTCGAATATACGTTGCAATTGAACGTGTCTCAAAGGATTCTTCAAAATTTAAAAATTGTTGATGAGTAATTCCTGCACTGAAAGTATTCATTACTCTTTCTTTTTGTATTTGTATCAAAGAAGTTAAGAAAAGACGCGAATATACTCTTATTTGCTAGCGTCAATGTATAGCAATTATAGATCTAGCCACTCGACACAATCTATCGATAAATGTTACTACAATTTTTAAATAGAATCGCTCCATTTCAAGAATTACGAAAAGTCCCATAAAACACGCGCGCCTTTACCTGCGGAATGTCCAAATTCCACACAAATCGAATCGATCCGAGTACTATCAAATGACCCAGAGCCGCTATCACAGCTCTCTCTATCTGGAATGATCATCGAGAACGAGAGACACGCTAATGGCCGACCTTGTAGCGGTCGATTTGTAGAAACATTTCAGCGAGATAATCGTGTCCTCGATGATAACGAGTGGCGCGCAATCTAAGCGCCATTGGATCAGCCAGTTCGCTTGGTTCGCGATAGGCGCAGCATTCCTTTGGTCGTCGAACCCCTCGAATCCGACTGCATTCTTCGTTAATTAAAACTATCCCGCGCGCGAACGATGGCGAACCTTTCGCGTTTCCGATACGTTTCGCCTATAACCGAGCGACTCGTCGCGTAAACGCTGGTCTCATCCTGTCGAGGCTAATAAGTCCATTTTGCGTTACCCGCAGACGATGGAAACCGACGATAAGTCCGCGTGCAGCTAGGTAAAGACAAAAAATCCTGCACCTGCTCTTGTCGTTAACGCTCGTGTAGCCTCTTGGTAATCACTTAGGCCCTTATAGGGGCTCCATCACCGTGAGTCGATCCTCATTGTGCCTAAAGCGACCTCGCTTCCACCAGGCACCTGGAGAACATCAAAGACAACGTTCGAGACTTCGCGTCGGAACCCATTCCGAACGTAGTCTGGGAACCGGGGATAGTCTCCCAGCCCTGGAAACTGTGATCCCTTGTTTCTAGTTAGCGAGAACCGAGATCCCCCGCAAGATCGGATCAGTGACACTCGGCTGACCGCGGACAGGCCTTCTGTGAGGCCAAGATCTCCGAGGGCTGATGAAAATATCGCTAGTCAACGCTTTCGTAGACCGTAGGCCTCTCAGTCGGGCTGAAAAGCCACGGGAACTCGACATCTGAGAAGATAATCGATCGAAAGAAACGTTCCGACACCTCTGTGAAAGGTTGCTCCAGCGTACGAGTGATCATTGCGACGCCAAGCCCATTGCCAACTCGTGCTGTCGATATCAGAGCTTGAGATATTGAGGGATATTGGGTGGATAGAGGGTTGAAGTTTTCTAGGGGCTTAGAAACCTCGGATTTTGGAATTTAAGTTGATCCCAAGCCCATTGCTAACCCGTGCTATTGGTAGCAGAGCTTGGTCGTAGGGATATTGGATGGATAGAGGGTTGTTGAAGTCTTCTAGGGACTTAGAAAACTCAGATTTTTGAATTTAACTCTTTGCACTGGAGAGGTGACTCTCAGTCACCATTAGGTTTCGCGCAGCAAATTTACAATATCTAATGTTTCTATAGGTTTAATTTCTTTGGAGCTCGAAGTGTCGATAAAATGATTGTCGGTGACGTAAAGGTGACCTGCTTCTCAAATCTCGATAGCTCAGCATTCGTGGGAATAGAATGCTAAGAAACATCTCGAGTTGCTGGTAGATACCAGAGAAAAAGGCGTCGAGTGCAAAGGGTTGAGTTGGTCCCAAGCCCATTGCCAACTTGTGCTATCGGTACCAGAGCTTTGTCGTAGGGATACTGTGTGATAGAGGGTTGAAGTCTCCTAAGGGCTTAGAAAGCTCAGATTTTGGGATTTAAGTTGGCCCTAAGAGTCGTATTTGAGACACTTTCAAACTCGAAACCTGATCAAACTTAACTCAATGGGACTCGAGGTGCCAGGACCTGGTGAATGCAAATGCAATAATGAATATAGTTATATTTTTGGAGTCAAAGAGTTTTATAAGATCTCACAGTCTTAACGCGACGGAGTGAATTGTTAGGACGAGACTAGACGATTAGACTACCACTCAGATCTAGAGCCTAGTCAGCAGGTGCCACCTGATACCCTGGACAATACTTCTTATCATCTCTACCGAACCTCTCTCATCTTTTTATGCGATGCAAAGTGAGGCCCAAGCCATCAACCATACTTAAACAAATCAATTAAGATCCCCTACGCTAACAGTCCAGGCATGAAGTGATCAAGATCGAGTATTCCCATCTCCAGAACCGATCCACAGGTGTTCCGACCTGCCAAACTCGATAAAAAAGCCCAACCCCATGCTTTCTACCATCCCTATCAACTCTCGCGCCTCTCTTGAGCCTTTTTCGCAACCGAATCCCCTAAACTCACCTAGGACGGAGAGGCTGAGTCCAGATCCAGGCCTGGGCGATCTGTGCCTGTCTGGAGGCGCCATGGCGTAGCTTGTCACGGGTGTAGGGCGCCTTAATCCAGTGGCAGGCTCGTTTCTTTCATCGCACGGTCACACACACGGTCACGCGCGAGCAGGATGATCGAGGTTCGTCGACACTGGATCGCGATCGTGATAGGGTCCCTCGGTCGGCAGGTCTCAGAACGATTCTCTAAGCTTGAAATCGCGACGTGCGCTAACCCCGCGGCATTGCGTCATCCTAATCTAGTGGTTCCCGCGCGTGCACTCCAAATGGACCAGGCGCGTCGAGGTCGCAGCAGCGGTTAGGTCGTAACGCACGGAACGCTGGTCGAGCACTGACTGCCAGACGCGAACGCTCGCCACCTCGGCACCGGTCTACTCGCGTGACGCCTGATTGGCTGATTGGCCCGACCCGTCGACCGGCTCGACTGGATAGATGCTGGGTTACCAGAAGACTCGGTCCGTTCCTCACGGTCGTTCTTCCTCGCTGGTCTTGTGTCTGGTCGCGCGCGCGCATGCGCCTCGCGCCGTCTCGGGTTCCCTATCGAGTCTTCTGCTCCTCGAGGACCGCTCGACGTGTACGCCCTCGTAGACTCCTCAGGGCTCCGGGCCCTTTTCTCGCTGGGGGAATTTTAATTGTCCCACCTGAGCTGGTACAGGCAGACTCAAAATAACACAGGGTGAATTAACCCTTTGCGATCCAAATTTTATGGTTGGAAACCATTTTGGTTTCGTTTTTCACTTTTAAATGTAATCAGACGGAAGTTAGTCGCTCAGCTCGGGGACAGGCTTTGTGTTTGAGTACAGTGTACTCGGTACACTATTCGCTGAGCTACGGGATTGTGTTAACGTTTGATCACATTGGTCGCTGAGCTTTCAGATCAGTTTTGCCTTTTCTGTATTCTAGTAAGTCGGTTTTCAACCGCTGTCGTTCAATCTATGGTTGAGGACCTGTAAGTTTTTTGATTTCGGTACACTTTTGTCGAGCCTCACTCGACACAGGATTGCAAAGAGGTAAACGGGAGAGGATTATATTATTAAGTTCTTTAGCTTGTTTTTGTTTTTGGGTGACGGAGCTGGTAGCAACTTTACGTGAAGTATAGAAGTTTTCGCTTTACTTTGGATACTCTTAAGAAATATATTCGATGTTCATAGTTTGTGATAACTAGACTGCGGATCTTTATGCAAAATAAAATCTTCGCGAACGTGCCTACAAAAATTGTACCTATATAGAAATTTATTTTATTCTGAAAATATTATAACATGAATTTCACTTTCAATCTTTTTTATATTCTTGCATATTGTTTGCATTTTGTAGTTTCTTGCATATCCAAATTTCCTATAAATGCATAAGGATCCGCAGTCTAGTGATAACGAAAAATAAAATGGAGGTCGGTATCGTATACAATCAGTCCCATAAATTTTCGTACTCTCTATGTCTATTTGTATTTGAAAAAATTTGTTTAAATTAAATGGTAGGTTCGATGTTTCCAAGTGTATATTTGTATAAATATGTTGATGTTATATATAAATTTATAAGCTTACTCGTATGTATAAGCTTACTCATATACACGTTTATAATGAAAAATTCATTTAGTGATATCAAAACTATTATTTAATCTAGCCAAACTTATTCAATAGACATAGAGTATATTTGTATAAAAATATACTGACTGTAAAATTGCAATCATATGCATAAGTAAAATAGGAATCCTACAGTGCAACGAAAATCACAAATATTTTATAGAGACTTACCATCGGGAAAATATAGACAACAACTCTCCTACGTATACTTTTTTAAAAATGTTACTCTTCCATATTAAAAGAGCAGTGAGCTATGCTACCCCTCACCACGGTACTCCAATACCACTCAAGAGTAGAATAGGCTAAACTGATCGTATCTATCGTGAATTACGGTTTGTCTTCTGTTGCCCTATCAGATGACACGTCGCCAAGACAAGTGAGTTTATTGGACGTAATCATGGAGAGTATTTCTGTCCAAGGTGACGACTCTGCGCCTCTTCCCATTCTGACGTCACCCGCTGTCGGACGGTTAGGTGTCGCGTAGATTACAGGTGGACAACGGGACAGTTCTACCGTGACGAATGACGCTAACCGACGTTTCAGGGGGTCTTTGATCCCTCTGACCCTTTCGGATATCGAGGGTACGGCTCTTGTAACCCACCTGTCCTTGGGGTCTTGTCCTTCCTAACAAAGGAGGGATCTTGTACCAGGTGATTCGAATGATTTCGAAACATGCCACTTGTTTCCCTAAAATGTTGCAGCGGGATCGTTTCAATCTAGGTGATTTGCTCGGTCCAAGGATAGGAATGTTTGCCACTCTTATCGCGGTGACTTCATCGTTGTTGACATAACGTAGTCGTCGCGGGGATACAACTGGAGGACTGCAGTTCCAGGGAGCTTACGATCTACACTTCTGCCCTGCGAGGGCAGCTCTGAGTTCTCGCGGATCCCCTTCGTGGCTTGCTCCTTCTTTCGGACCACTTTTTTCCGGACAGGAATTTTAATTGTGCCAACGTAGATACAGGTTGATCCAAACTGCTCTGGGCTGCAGGTTAGGGGGGCCAGTGGTCGTTAAGTGCAGGGGAGTCTGGCTCTCAACCAAAATAAATACCTACTCCATTTTGAGGAAATTGCTTTCATTAGCCCCTGGGTCTGTATAGAATATAAAAATTCTTTTCCTTTTAAACTTAATTCCAACTAATTTTTCTTTCAAAATTTCTGTCCTACGAATTAATAGAATGAAACATTTGTCAACATAGCTCGAGAATTATATACACAGTCAATCACATAAATATTCGTACCCTCTGTGTCTGTCGAAGAAGTTTGACTGAATTAAATAATAGTTTCGATATAACCAAATGAATTTTTCATTATAAAGATGTATATTGTCCGTGTAAGAAGTATTCGTACAGCAACAAAATAAATTGTTTCTGTGCGAATACTTATTACACTGACATACAGGGTGCCTCAGAATTAGTGTAAGAACCGGAAATGGGGGATAGCTGAGACGATTCTGATCCACAATTTCTTTTGCAGAATTAAATAATAGTGTTGATATTACTAAATGAATTCTTCTGACAACGAAACACGACATCATTTCCATACTGCTTCAACCATCTGCGCAACGATAGATTGAAATCCGCACCTGACAGTCCCGCGAGGGTTAATCCAGGTGCGTTTAACGATCGCGTTTGCAAATCTAGTCGTTCGAGTTCGCTGAAAGTGATTGCGGTCCGAATACGACGCAGAAAGCGTACGTACGCAAGCGTCGAGCTGGTTATGCAACCGACTTATTTAATAAAACAAAGTTACGGCCAGTATCGAGTGGTAATAGCGCGCTCCGGGGAATGCTACTGTTGTTCAGCTGTCCAATGCCGAGAAATTGACGCAGCCGCTCGTTTATCCGCGAGGCGTGAATGCATTTAGATACCACGTGCATGCAAAGTCCCCTCGAAGTCCTTGCACGGCACGCATCAAGAACCAGGACACCTAAGAAGCAAAGGGGCTTGGAAACTAAGGTTAACATTTGCTATTCGATCCTCGGGAAGGTTAATCGAACCATGGTTGGCATTCGAGCAATCAATTTATAAATGTATTAAATAAAATGCGAGGTAAGGGGTTTCTTTGTGAAAATAAAGGAAGGGTGTAAAAGATAGATTGTTTTATACAGTCCCGTAAGAATTTGTAGTACGAAATTTCCGTACCGTCTATATCGATCGAAGAAATTTATCTAATTTAACACGTTCACGCCGGGGCTGTTATTTTTGTTTCTCGCCATGGGGCGGCGCAACGATGGACGCCATTTGATAGACCTGCGGGAACGAACCACCGGTGGTACACACCGGCGTGAATGTGTTAAATGTTAGGCTCCATGTTTCCAAATCAATCTTCCATTATAAATCACAAATTCATTTGGAAACATGAAGCATTTATTTAAATTAGAAAAATTTCTTTAATAAATATAGAGAGACCGAATACTTATGGGACTGACTGTATATGATCAATTTTGAACTTCTTAGTTCTATTCTTATTTGAGTTTCAAGAAGAAGAAAGCTAAATATAGCGGATGGAGTGAATGTAGATTAGCAATAACCTTGTTAATCCTCTTTTCTCAAGGATTCTTCATGAGGATACTTAAGGAATATCGACACGAGACATCGTCCATCTTGTAGCACACCAGTGGTACCATCTATTCAACAACAAGATGGAAGTGGCTCCAAAGTAGTACGTATTCCTTATTCATGCTTCTTCCTACCCTAACTTCCTATACCTCTGGGCGTCTTCAGAATTCCACAGAGACAAGTCAAGCAAACTCGAAGGAAATAGCCCTAACGATCCTCTTTTCTGGATCTGGGAATAGTAAGCACCCCGGAAAATCCTCGGGAATCCTCCGTTCTTGAGGCCTCGCGAGGATCCTCCAGGAACGAGCTAATCGGTCCCGCGAATCGCCCACCCTCCAGCACACGCCAGAAGGTGCTAATTACGCGATTATTCGACGGAAGTAACAGGGGACGCGTACTCTTGGCCGCGGCGTAGCTCGTCCCACGCGTATCGACGCGTGTACGCCTACGGTCGCGTAACGCGCGAGCGGAACAAAGGCACGGAGCCGCGTGGTCTGCGATCCAGGACCACGCGGATCCGTCGATCGCCGACTCGAGAATCGTATCGCTGTTCGCCGAGGCCGAAATCGAGGACGCCGTTGTCCGCGTAATTTTAGAAAAGCCCAGAATCGATTCTGCCCGCGAAGCAGGTGTACACCTCGTCGAGATACAGCGTTTAGACTGGCCTTACAGCGAACAGCGCTTTCTACTTTCACGTCGAGCCGCTGTGTCCGATGCACGCGCGATGGGATCTTTATTATTTGGAGGAACACCCCAACGAGGCGTTCCTTGACGTAGGTTTGCTTTTTTCTAGAGTTATTGCTCTGGCAATTGTGGAACAGCCGCTTGGTGAGACTTTGTTGCTGGTATTTCATTCTTTAGATGTTGTATTGTATTGTTCGTATTGTAGGTTCCCTTGTTATTGTATTCCTTGGCGCCCCCGCTAGGGATGTAGGGCTCATGAAATCACTGCAGCTGCGACCAAGCTCAGGTACAGACCCTGAAGCCCACCAAAATGCATTGACAGTAGGTACATCT
>NC_071979.1:19520012-19537610 GCF_026283585.1 Hylaeus volcanicus
CTTCCTCTAGCAGATTCCTCACGCGTAAATGGATATCAGAGACCAGCCAACTCCCATTGGAGATCTTAACCCTTTGCACTCGAGGCCTTTTTTTCTGGTACCTACCAGCAACTCGAGATGTTTCTTAGCATTCTATGAATTCTAAGTTATCTAGATTTGAGAATAAGGTCACCTTCAGCTCGCCGACAATCATTTTATCGACACTTCGAGCTCCAAAGAAATTAAACCTGAAGAATTGTATTGTAGTGTATGTAATGGTATTGTATATTCGCTGCGTGAAACCTAATGGTGACTGAGAGTCACCTCTCGAGTGCAAAGGGTTAATCTCCCTGTTTAATGAACTTCCTTCCTCTCTAGTAACTTCCTCGCGCGTAAATGGATATCGGAGCCTGCCTACCGAATACCCCGTGATACCGATCGATGCAGCCAATCCCACGGAAAGGTTCCGTGCGAGTCCAACGGATCTCACTTAACTCGGATAATATATATCTCGCGTGCGCCGACAAAGGGTTCGCGGATCCGGAGGGATCCTTGGCCGTCGATCGACGCGCAAAGAAACGCGAAAGGAAGGTGTTCCAGGAAAGCTGAACCGGCATTCGTTGGCTGGCGGTTTTATCATTGGTCTAGCTGCCGATCACGATCCCTGTCGATCCTTTCTCGCGCTCGCTCCTCGCGACTCGCCTCGAGAGCGATGCCCCTCTCCTTAGGGTGACCCGATCTCGAACGCCGCGACGAACAGGTTCAAGTAGCCTCACCGGCGCACGCTCACGCCGGAGCAACCTACCTTCCAGGCTGCCAGCCGTGTTATTACGCGTCGGTTCGCAGACCCACGGCTCCTGGTGTGCGCGCCACCATGTAACAGGTTCCAGCCGCGGGGAAAGGCTACTGCAGCGCGGGAAAACCGGGGAAAAAAGACACCGGACGTGACGGTGAATTCGACGACCGTCCGCTGACCGCTGGCGAACCTGCAACTCCCAGTCTTACCGGAGGTGTGGTTGCTGAAGAGGGTGGATTGCTGGCATCGACTGCTGCTGATGAGCATGATGTTATATAGGAGATGTATTGGGATGTCTAGAAAGTCTTGGAGAGTCTCTGGAGAGTTTTGGTAGGTGGTACAGGTCTGAATATATCGGAATGTTTGAAAACAAATAGCA
This sequence comes from Hylaeus volcanicus, assembly GCF_026283585.1. Classification (NCBI taxonomy): domain Eukaryota; kingdom Metazoa; phylum Arthropoda; class Insecta; order Hymenoptera; family Colletidae; genus Hylaeus; species Hylaeus volcanicus. The sequence goes on from NC_071979.1 coordinate 19,521,167, forward strand.
TGTGCACATCCATTAAAGGTGGGAAGGTTGTGGAACAAAATGGTTCAAAAATTCAATAAATACAGTCAGTCCCATAAATGTTTGTATCATATACGTCTATTGAAGAAATTTGTTTAAATTGAATGGTAGGATGGATGTTGCAAAGTGTATGTTTGCGTAAATATGTTGATGTATATACAACTGTATACATGTATAAGCTTATCCATGTCGATCGCTTTACCTACAATTCCTGAACAATCCCGAGGCCTTCGATTGGGGTTTTCATTTGACTCCCATTTCTTGGATATTGGAGGCGTGGATACTAAAGAATGCTAAGGTTTGGAGGACGTTCTGAACTTCCTTTCGAATGGAACCACAATTCGGGTGAAAATGAATAAAAGAAAGTTATATCTCGAAGACAAAAACAAACGAATCCAAATGCAAACTACCATTTCCACCCAATCCTACGAATCCCCTCAATCTTCCCCCTCTAGCCCCTCAACAAACCCAAATCCAAATGCAAGCAATCATTCGCTCTCAATCCTACGAATCCCCCCAATCTTTCCCCTCTAATCTCTCAACAAATCCCAATCTAAATGCAAGCTACCATTTCCTCCCAATCTTCCCCCTCTATCCCCTCAACAAATCCAAATCCAACTGCAAGCTACCATTTTCTCCAAATCCAACGAATCTCCCGAATCTTTCCCCACTATGCCCTCAACAAATTCAAATTCAAATGCAAGTTGCCATTTTCTCCCAATCCTAAGAATCCCTCGAATCTTCCCCCTCTTCCCCCAAAAAATTCCTAACCAAAAAGCAACACAACCTGACGAAACCTCCGATCGATGAACGCCCTGAATCCTCCCACTCATTTCTCGCTGACTCTCTCATGGCATCTCTCGCAAAATTCTCCGCCAGCCACCGCTTTGTTCCGCGAAAGTACGCCCGTTGTTTCAGCCGACGAAAAGTATACGTCGGTAGAAAGTAAAAACTCGTACCCGCCAGATGGAAAAATGTGTAGGTAAAGACCCCGGTGGACGGATCCGCTTCGGTTGTTACATGCGAGCATATGTACGAGTACATATACATAGGTGTATATCGCACCTTTCAACGTAGGCCAGCGTGGCGGATGCGGGTGGGCGGACCGGGATCTGGCCTGTGGCAGTGCAACGAAGCTGGAGAGCCCACGCTGGAAACGAGCATCGGTAATTAAACGAGCACCTCGCTCGACGAACCCGTCGCTTTTAACGACGGATTCGTCGCTGATCGTGTGCGATCGCCCTGAGCAGCAGAGGTTACACGAGTTTCGCGGCTGACAAGTGATCGTGGACCTCGAACGGTATCGATATCGTCGATAGTTTAACGCGTTGGTCGTCGCGTCACCGAAAACCACCTGAGAGGACCCTTTCTATAGTCTCCTAGAGCATAAAGATCCCAGCTTATTCGTGACATTTTCGTAACGAAATCAAAACTTGTAATTAATAAATTTGGTATTTTACTATTTCGTTGTACCCCAATCCCAATAAAGATAAACATCGTGAAACAGGAAGTCTCGCTCCTCCAACGGATTAAGCTTTCCATCCAACTGACCTTCCCATTCCCCGGTTCTTTAGATGCCTCGGCGTCTTGCCGCCGATGGTAAACCAAAAGGTCGTCCCCTCCTTTTAAAAGTAGCAGGGCACTTCTGTCAGCCAGGGCAGTCGGAATGAAAAATGAGCGTGGAACCAGGAGAGGGAGCTGCGACAAATTAACTACGCATGATTCCGCGACGAGATAGCCCGATATCGGTACCACGGTATACGAATCGCGTGTACTGGAAGGCAGGGGGCCCAGGGTCCGGTGTGTTGTACCGTGCAAGTCGGTCCTTATACGGGCCCCAGCGCGAGGTTCAGCCGCCACCGAGCAAAAAGAGCCCCCTGCGCCGCGGCGCTCGGCACCGACGCTTTCGGTGGCCCTTACGGGGCGACGTCGAATGGACGCGGGACACACCGTAGCGTGGGGGCTCTCCATTACACGAGAAATCTCTGGTAATTGAATATTCCGCGTTTTTGCGGGGCCCACCGGACGCAAACGGCGACGGGAAGCGACGGAAAGGTAAAACGTAAATAACAGGCCCGAGGAGCCTGTCCCAGATAGACGCGTCGCGCGAAGAAGCGCTGAGTAATTATGGGGAGGCCTCGACGGGGACCGAGGGGAACCATGGAGGATCTTCTGGACTGGAGGTTCTCGCGAACGTGGTCTGGCTGCACACTTCGAGTGGATTTTTCTCGTGTTCGCGAAATTAGGTGGCGAATCGAGGCTGTGTAGTCGGATGTACCGTGGTTATGTGCTTGGAGGGTTTGTATCGAAGAGTACTGTTGATGGGCCAGAAGAGTGAACATTGAGGGACTATCGTTGTTTAAGAGAGAGAAATATTGTTGCTTGTTCGAGGGTGCACCAATTTGGGCGAAAAACTGTTTTTAACATAGGTTCGTTTTTCTTATGGGTCAACGCTACATTTGGAACTTTAGAGGTTGTTGTTTTTGTGCTGGAGGGTTTTGTATCGAAGTGCATGGTACTGTTGGTGGGCAAGAAGAGTGAACCATGAGGGACTAATTTTGTTTAGGAGAGGGAAATATTGTTCGAGGATCCACCAATATGGGCGATGAACTGTTTTTAACATAGATTCGTTTTTCTCATAGGCCAACGCTACATTTGGAACTTTAGAGGTTGTTGTTTTTGTGCTGGAGGGTTTTGTATCGAAGTGCATGGTACTGTTGGTGGGCAAGAAGAGTGAACCATGGGGGTCTATTGTTGTTTAGGAGAGGGAAATATTGTTCGAGGGTCCACCAATATGGGCGATGAACTGTTTTTAACATAGATTCGTTTTTCTCATAGGCCAACGCTACATTTGGAACTTTAGAGGTTGTTGTTTTCTTCAACTGAAAAATATTCTTTTGGAATATGACGACTATGTCTATCTTTGAGAATTTTTAACAAGGAAACTGTCCAGTATAGTCGATTTTAATGTAAATACATGAATGAATACATATAATACTTTGAAGTATACCTCGTTTGTATTGAGAGACATTGGAAGATGGCGTCGACAGCCATGACGTAAGAGGTTCTGGCGGCAATTCGAAGCGTCAGTCGATCGAAAGACAAAAGCGTTGAAACGAGTGCGTGACAGGGCGACGGGGTCAAAATGCGAGGCGAAACGAAACTGTCGAAACTATTTATAGCGATGTCGGGCGACATTCCGAACGGCCGATGAGAGGAAATTATTCGCGTTACTCGTTGCTCCTGCCGACGCATTAGGTACAATTGGGTGCGTGGGCAATGTTAAACGTTAAATCGCTCGTCACGATAGGAGACGATGCGACGAGATTGCTCGCCCACATACGAATTTCCTGCACCACCGATGCGACCGTGCGTTATTCAGGTCTGGCCACTAAAAGCATCGCATAACAACGGCGAAACAATTAAACGGTGTGACGTGGCGCCCTTGCGACTATTCTCTCTGTGGATCTACCCGGATATATGACGGAAAGTCGGGTCTACGAATTTGCAACTATCCGGGATAGGTCGAGATTTCGTTTCAAGATGGATGAGGGTAAAGCTGTGGACTTCTGAAGACAATCAACCGACATCCATGTATTTTGAGCTTACGAAAGAACTTAATTATTAATGTTGAGACCGTAAAACGAAGGTCACAACATGTGCAGGTCTAACCTTAACTAATAGGTTTAGGGTTTTTCTTCTGCGAACAGTTTTTCCGTAGTTAGTTTTAAAGAAAGAACAATTCAGGAACATTATATTCTTTAAGTTTACCTATTTCATCGTACATACGAATCCTTTCTGTTAAATGTGATTATTATTAATTATAAGAAACATTATAATCTCCTACAATTGCCAATACCTACAGTCCATAATTTTTTTTTTTTTTTTTTAAGGTTTCAAGACACTATAGGATTCATTTCGCTTTACAATTTTGACAATACAGTGTTGATACAAATAACGTATAATTAAGAGATTATATTTTTAAATGGATAGAACACAGTCGTTTAGAAAGGAAAAGATTCGCAGACAAGCTTTGATGTTCGACTCGGTATAGCCCATATTCGGCAAGAGCAATCGAAACAAGGAACTAATCGATCACCCCCCAAACCCTGTAATCTCTAAAACACTACTGTGCCTACGTGTCTAGCGTTATGTACACCTGTTTATCGTGTAATAGAACGAAGTAAATATCTACTTTGCAATTGTACGATCGATCCAACCTTAAATTTCCACCCGGCGCAGCGCTGGAAGGGGTATCGGGTACGATCACCTTCGAGAGGCTCGTTTTGCAACGTGTTGCGCGCTGTGTACGACTTTCACGTTTATTAACAGCCCGGCGACGATGAGGAAAAAAAGGGACGAGGAGTCGCGGATGTTCCGCGCGCCGAGAGAAATCTCTCCCCTGGCTAGGACGTTTATTAGTAACTCGTAAAACGCTCCGGCCGATTTAACGCACCTATTCATTTCGTTGTTACGGCGATTTATGTACACCGAAGAGACGGCTGGTCGGATGATAAACGACGATCGGGGCCGGTACTTTTATCGCGATAATGAGCGGTGCAAGACGACAGATAATAATAATCGGTATTTAATTAGCTCCCAGCGACGATGACTAGCGAAGCATCTGCAACCCCGTGGCACGATTGACTCCAGTTTTTCCCGTGGAAATCGTTTTAAGGTAGGAGCCTGGATAAGTGACACGATTAGATCCTGGATGAGTGAAACGAAATCGTTATCGCTACTATAATTGTATCATCACGGGGTACGATTGATTCGAGGCTCAAATTCCGACTTGCGTGTGGACCATTCAATTGGTCCTCGGGTAAGTGACATGATTAGGAGGGGGCGGACGGTGGAGCAGCACCAAAGTCATGTAACTTAACTATAACACCTAATGTACTAATCTAACACATGATCATACTTTACATTCATTTCATTCTTGCTTTACTTTACATTTGTTTACATATTTGTTTTTTATAATTCTCCTATTAAGGATGCCAATCAAAGTTACAGCTCCTGAGGATCTCCATGGAATAGCATTGACCCTCATTATAAACATTGTTACCCCAATCATTTCTGTTTCTTTAACAGAATTACTGTTAACAACTGCTGAAGTTGGGAGCGGACGGTGGAGCAGCGCGCAGCGTAGCCTGAGTTTGAATCCTGGGCGTCCGCCCCAGTTTTTCAAAGTACAGTTAATAAAAATTATCGGAAGCCTCTGGCCTTAAAAGACGAGAAATGGAAAAATTAAGATGAAAAGGACAAAGATGTGTTATGTAAAGAAAAATGTACACGATAAGTGCAGTATGGATGAAAATAAAGTATGCACCTACGCTGCACCTACCTACAAAAAAAACCTCAGTGATAACTCCTTTCAAGTAAGAAGAGACTCCAAGAAAAGATCAAGAATAGAACAAGTAATAATATAGAGACTCAGAATCGGTCACACGAAAATCACTCATTCGTATAGATTGTCAAATGGTTCGGCACCTACTTGTACCGACTGTAATGCGATAATCATAGTCGAATACATATTACTTCATTGTTCTAAATACCGTGAACTCAACAAAACCAGATCATTATTAAAAGAAAATTTTGAACCAAGTAACTTAGATAACCTTATTAAGTTTGTAAAGGAAAGCAACTTACTAAACAAAATTTAATAGTACTCAATGTAGTCGCTAATAATCTAGGATGTTGATGCGACGTTAAACCTTTAAATGAAAAAAAAGAAAAGAAAAGTATATCCATGCACTATAAAATAAACAAACAAAAGCCAAATCACACGATTAGGCCCCCGAATAAACGAATAAAATCGTCCTCGCTGGAGATTCATCACCTTCCTATATTACATTCGCCATGTTGAACGATGTTCAAGGTATCGAGCTGTTCGAGACATTTAGCTTGAAATAAAAAGGGTTCTTTAATGGAAAAGAGAACTACCTTTCCTTGAATAATTATTCAGAAGCATACGGATCAATCTGAAAGCGAGGCTCGGTTGGATCATTGCACCTAATCCGCGTAGAACGAATGCATTAAGTGAAGTAGAAAGTGATATTAATAATGGCTACGTAATATAGGAGAAAGAAGGCCAAAGGATAGACACCGTGGTCGGATATTGCGACCATTGCAACGGTTCACGGAACAGATGAACACGTTAAACTATATACATAAATCACCACATGCATAAATCATACCAATATACGGGGTAGTCTACGCGAAATCACAATGTGGTGCAATAAATGTATGCCACATATAAAGTGAGGAGCTTCGAGCAGATCACCTAGGAGTTCTTCAACGAAACAAAACACGTGAACTCAGCCGAACTCCGTGACGCACCCTCCACGCTTCCAAGAAACCATCCTAGGTCACGATGCTTACGCAGGAGTTAAATTCGAGAACCAGAGGGAACACACGAAAGGATCGATCCCCCTCGAGGGGGTTAATGACGCGTCGAGGGAGCGAAAAAATGCGGCTAGGCCACGTCATTCGACAGGTAGTCGTCCTGGGAAGATCGTAGACGCTCAGGAATCCTCCGCGACGTCTTCCCCTCCGACCCAGCGCTCATCGAATCGGTTTCACGAGCTTCGAGGTCAGCGGACCTGTGGAAGCTCGCTGGAGATTCGTTTCGGAAGATAGAGCCGCTTGGAGACCAGGGAAAAAAGAAACCGGTCGTAAATTTCCGTAAATTCGTGCGCCGAAATATTATCTCCGTCGCGGCGCGACTGAAGAAAAATGCGACCCGTCCCGAAACCGCGTTGGAGATTTAAATGAAAATGCTCCGAATGCCTGGCGGTGTCCTGACCCCGCGGACGCCGCGATAAATCTGTCGCGGGAACGGCTGGAAACGGTCAAAAGTTATGATCCCTTCCGATAAGTAATATTTATTGTACGACGTCAAGTCGGTTGCGGATCCAGCGCGTAACTCGAGATCGCCGTGACCGTGATTGCATTTTCATTGCGCGAAATCGTGCTGATACATCCTTTGGATGACCACCGAACGTCGACGAAGAAGACGTCGCAGGAAGGCACACGTTATATTTTATTAGGTGTAGAAACCAATCCTGCGCCTTTACATTCAATCATTCGTGACCGAATAGAAACATTTACTTATCATTTTGTTACGTGAGAGTATCAACCTCCACATTAACGAAACAGGCATACATTGCTTCGAAATTTTGTTTTTATATGTGCTCGTTTTAATATTCGGACACTATGGCTTTTTCAGATTCCAAAAAGAAGTTTAAAATACACAGGTAAAATTTATCATCATGTCTCTGTAATATAGTCTCTGTAATATATATATATATGAATAAAAGATCTGTCTCAGCCAGTACCTACAGAACCAACTTTACGAAAAAACCGTGGAACCTTCGCGAACCTAAACGTCCCACCCTGTACGTCAAACCATTTCCCGAGGTCCAGAATTACGGAACGTCCGGTCCGCGAGATCGAGGGACAAGAACTCTTAACGAGCCACGAGAAATGGCCGAAGAAATCGGCCGAGAGATAAGTGGCCTCCGCGGAATATAAAAGGCGTGAAAACCCCGGTCGAAAATACGACCGTGCGCCTGGCTATGGCGGAATGTATCGCCGGTACGTGTGCCGCATTTAATATACCTTCGAGCGAACTTCAGATACTAATTACGATTGCCGAACGCGAACTCGTACGCGCGAGGCTAACGCGAGCCGAACGTTATGCGTTCGTGCGCGCGTGTTTCAGGAAGAAATAACACCTCATCGTTCTTAAACGTCCAGGCGCGATACGGATACGCGCACGCGCGTGAATTATTCTCTGCGCGTGCATGCACGAGCGTATTCCGCCTAGAAAGCCTTACGAGACTCCGCAGGGTACTTCCCGTTGCGCCATTTCTAATTTGCTGGCTCCTTTCGCGATCAGAAGTTGGTAAAAATGGTAGCCATCCCTCGCAGGGTACTTCCCATTGCGCCATTTCTAATTTGCTGGCTCCTTTCGCGCTCAAAATTTGGTAAAAATGGCAGGCATCCCTCGCAGGGTATTTGCCACGGTGCCATTTCTAATTTGCTACTCCCTCTGCGAGTAAATTCGGTAAAAATGGTAATCGTTCCTTCCAGGTTGTAACAGACTTCTCCTCGGAAGTCGCGAGCAAACTAGAATTAATTTTGTTTAACTTGCGGTACCTTGCCCCCTCCAGAGACCATAGTCCGCGTGTCAAGCACCCCTTGCACCGAGGACACGCTTGGTGCCTGGTTCTTGGCTCGGTGGACTGGTCCAGAGTCGAGGAACGTGTTCGTTGGACACGCCAAATTTATTTAGACCCTCGCTGGGCCCGGCCGTTAAGCGTTTCACGAGGAACCAGGCGCCCGGGGGCCGGATCGATAAAAGTATCCTCGTATCACCGAGGGAGACGGTGTTTACGATCGCGAACGCGAGAAACGGTAATTGCCGAGTGAAAAAGGAGGATCAACGGTTTACAGTAGCGAATCGTGGCGAATTTATCCAAACTCGTCTGGTTCGTGAAATTCTAGGAGGTAAGAAGACATCGTTATATTGGTCTCGTATCTACTACATGATCTGAGGGATTTGTTAACATTCAACAAAATCGCTGTTGTCGTTGGGCATTCGACATCATAGGAAGAAATGGCGAGTTTACTGCAATAGTAGAAATCAGTGATGGGCAAAACCCTAGATTTCGAATAAATCTGAAGTTCGTCGATATGTTTGCCTCGTTTCCTCTTTTGAACATTTTCCAAGAAGGAAACGAGACAAACACATCAGCAAACTTCAGATTTATTCGGAGCCTAGGGTTTTGCCCATCTCTGGTAGAGATATTGGGTCGCGCGCTGGTCTCCAGCCGCCACCAGGCGACGTCATACGCACAATGGCGGCGGTGCACTTGTCCTCAGGTCTCCACAAGAGGAACCATCACCCACACACCTTGTAAAATATCCTGAAGGACCTTGACGGAGATTTCCAATGAAGTACATCAGCCAGTAAAGGGCCAAACTCATGCTGAATATAGAACTGGAAAGTATTCCGGAACGTTCTTAAGCCGTTCCGTTCAGACAGAGCGTCTACCTGCGCGCGTGCGAGCCACCCAACCCTGAGACCCCGTGAAACACATACCGTCGAATCGGCAGACCAATAACGCGGATACCTAGTCCGCCCACGTGGTGCACACCGGTCCCGTGGACGAGCATACACGCGAAAGTAATTTCGCACGTCCGTGTACACGGGGAACGAACGTGAGAGGGGGGGCAGGGAACGAAGAAGGAAACGAGACACCGGTTTTCCAGCGGGTAGCATTCATGCGACCGAATGAACGAACGGTCGTGCAGACGCGAACACGAATTAAGCCTGTCGCATGAGCGTAAGTATGCGACTACACGGGGCGACGTGTCGCCAGAACCACGGCAAGCGCTTACGGTTTAGAGTGAATGGCCCGTCACGTGGGTGTAGTCGCGCGAGAACCGATACACCGGGAATGGATGCGACGGGGAGAAGCAGAAGCGTCGGATGGTTCGCGTCGAATTTCATGTAATCGCGGTCGACGAGTCACGGAAGCGTGAGAGCTCGTTGGGTAAATGCTGAGACGTGGTCGAGGTACACTGGCTGGAAAAGAATTCCTCTGCTGCAGCATTCTCTCGTGAAACCGAAAAGTAGTCGATTAGTAGCGTCGGTACCCGAAACCATCGATTTCGGTACGATAGTAAATGAAAAAACTGAGAGAGAAGCCTCTTTCTTCACTTCGAGGAGCGAACTTCAAAGCGCTGCCGCTGGCGTAACGGTGCAACGCCCACCAATGCGAACAGAAAATTTCGCGACGTCTACCAGCTGCTGTCCTAATCCAGAGACACTTGTCAACAAAGATTATTCCTATTCCTGACCCGTTGACATCCCACACACCAACATCTTCGCTCCAGACGATTTCAATGGTTTTCTCCAGCATTTCTTTCGCCAGGTATACGTGAAAGCAGTTCGCCAGTTCGACGAACGAAGACTGTTTCACGGGTCCCAGTGAATGCAACTTTCACGGCTGGTTCGATGGACGGGGGTTCATTTGCAACACAATGTATGAGGAAGTGCGCGCGCGTGTTCGCTTTTGAATAGCCGGCTGACACATGGCGTCAGGGATCCACCGATCGATACGTGGTCTCCGAGCATGTACGATCCTCCTTTATTCGACGATACAATAGTGTTCGACGCCAGGTTTCGGACGTTGAGCGTTCGCCCCTTGTCAAGAGTCGTTGACACGGGATCTTTACTAAAGACTCTTTAGGCTAAAGACTTTAGCATCGATGACGGTATTAATTCTTCGCTGTCGGGTGTACGTTACAATTATTGTTGAATTGATTTGATCTAAATATCGTATTTAATCCAATAACAAAAACGAATCACATTTCTGTTTAAAGTCTTCGCATTTCATAGTTCTTAGAAGTGGGGGGCGATAAGCTGATATAAACATCCGCACTAAAAACTCTAGTTCGAAGGTTCGGGGGTCGGTTAGTTTAGAGACAACCTCGTTAGTGAGTGCGGATGCCTTTCTAAGCCTACGAAGTGTCGAAATAAAATTCATTTAATAAAAACTATACTATTTTATGTTTGCATCCACCCATAATGCGATAATTATTTGGTGATTCGTGATTGAGGAGTTCATTGTAATTCTAAAAAAGTATTTGTGGAGAGCGAGGGTCATTTGGGTGAAAATTGGATCGAATTTGGACTGTAATTGGTGAAAATAGTATTCTTTGAGGACTTGTATGTGGGGCTAGAGGTTACTGGACTCTGCTATGGGGAGTTAGAGGGTACCGAACTCAGTTATAAGGGGCTAGAGAGTGCTGAGCTCAGCTATAGGAGGGTTAGAGGGTACTGAGCTTAGCTACCGGAGGGTTGGAGGATACTGACTTTACCTATAGAGAGCTAGAGAGTACTAAGCTTTGCTACCGGGAGCTAGAGAGTACTGGCCCTTAGCTATGGCGAGCTAGAGAGTACTAAGCTTTGCTATCGGGAGCTAGAGAGTACTGAGCTCAGCTATCGGGGGCTAGAGAGTACTCAGCTTAGCTATCGGGGGTAGAGAGTACTAAGCTTTGTTATCGGGAGCTAGAGAGTACTGAGCTCAGCTATCGGGGGCTAGAGAGTACTCAGCTTTGCCATCGGGAGTTAGAGAGTACTAAGCTTAGCAATCGGGTGCTAGGGAGGACTAAGCTTAGCTATAGGAGAGTTAAAGGATTCTGACCTTAGCTATGATGAGCTTAAGAGTACTAAGCTTAGCTATCGGGGCTGGAGAATACTGGCCTTAGCTATGAGGAGCTAGAGAGTACTAAGTTTTGCTATCGGGAGGTAGAGAGCACTGAGCGCAGCTACAGGAGCCTAGAGAGCACTGAGCTCAACTACAGGAGCCTAGAGGGTATTGACCTTACCTATGATGACCTTAGAGAGTACTAGGCTTAGCTATCGGAAGCTAGATAGTACTAAACTCAGCTTTCAATGGCTACAGAGTACTGAGCTCAACTATACGATCCTAAAAAGTACCGAGCTCAGTTACAGGAGCCTAGAGGGTACCGGGACTCAGCTCCAAGTCCGTATACCCGAGCTTGAGCATAACATTGTTCCCGTAAACGAGATATGGATAAACGAGGTTCGACGGCAGTAAAATCCAGAGGATGTGCGATCCGCGCGAGCACAAGTGTCCCAACGCGCGAGTGTTGGTGATCGCGCACGTGAAACGGTTCGCAGATACGCGTGCGCTCGCCCACGCTCGCTCCTACACGCCGTCTCTCCTTCCACGCACGCGGGGACACTCGGTCGTTTCTCGGTTCATTCAGTCGTTCGAATCCTTCCTTCATTCAAGGCCCGATACACTTCGATCTCGGCGTGTACGAGCGCCGCGGCTCGTAAATAGGCACGCGTGTGCACGTGCGCCGCAAGCACGCGTGCGCGCGCGCTTTATCGAGCACCGAAGGGAAACTTACATGCGAGTACGTGTGTACAAGGGGTGTCTCGAAAGTATCGCGTTACACCGCCGTTCTCACGACTCCCTCGAGCAGAATTTGTTAGCATGAATTAATGTCGATAGCTATGCGGAGGTTGGAGGGGAATACAAATGAGATTAAAATATTCTATGGAAATTGAAATATAAAATTGAAACATGAAATTGAAACTTGGATACCGAAGGGGAAATACAGGCAACGGTGTCGGTATTGGTTTGTATTCGCTTCAACGAAGTTCGCGTCAGTGGTTGGGAGTTCGATGGATGGACGTGCGGCACAGGTTCGAAGTTCGGTAACCGAGCACTCGTTATACGAGATTCACTGTTACTGTTACGTTGAACGGTTTAAACGCGATCGAGTCTCACCTCGAAATACAAAGAATTGAAATAGATAAATGAAATTAAAGGTTGAAATTCTTATTAATTACTCAATAACAACAAGGCAACAACTCTTTTCCCTCTCGACCTCCGTATAATTCCTTAATGGCACGAGACGGACTGTAATAAATCATTATCGCGCGGATCGTGACTGCAATTATTCCGTGATCCAGTTTCCCAAAAATTCACTCGCCGGATTCGTCTCTTTATTAACGAACGGTTGCACTTGCATAACGTAATCGTATATCCTCGTTTTTTTAATCCCCGGGTTCGATAAAATCTCAGACACGCACGGCGCTCGGGGCAGCGTTTAACGCCGCGCGCCCGGCCCGATTCGAATTGAAGCGATCGGGCGTTGTGCGAGGAAAAAACCGGACCGGCCTATAAACCATCGAACGAACGTGACACGCCAGCGCCGAACAAATTGCTTTCCGTTAATATCGGCCGACGATCTGTAACAATAACGGGTCTCGATTACATTTTACCAACACGTGCACGGGGTCTTTATCTGGACGGTGAGGTGTCGCGGCGCGGGTTACAGGTCCGACGCCGATAAATGCACTCGGACAGGTTGGGCAATATATCGCCCTCGGCGTGATTGGTGCAACCCGGCGGAGGGTAAAGGCCGATTTCCACGATAGCTTGTGTTGCTGATGAGAGGCTGAAGACCATTTTGAATTTTGGAGTCCTTTCTCTAAAAGCTCCTGTACGTACATTTTATACGATAGTTGTCTTATATATTGTCTATCTATGTAATGGATGAAAAGTACCCGTGACACTTATCGAACAAAGGACACTCACGCTCATAGAAAAATGACCACGAGCAACCGACTCGATTAGCTAAGCTTAGTGCTCTCTAGCCCCCGATAGCTGAGCTCAGTACTCTCTAGCTACCGATAGTAAAGCTTAGTACGATCTTACTACTCTCTAGCCCCCGATAGCTAAGCATAGTATTCTCTAGCCCCAGATAGCTGAGCTTAGTACTCTTTAGCCCCCGATAGCTAAGCATAGTACTCTCTAGCTCCCGATAACAAAGCTTAGTACTATCTAGCCCCCGATAGCTAAGCATAGTATTCTCTAGATCCCGATAGTAAAGCTTAGTACTCTCTAGCTCATCATAGCTAAGACCAGACCTCTCTAACTCTCCCGTAGCTGAGCTTAGTACTCTCTAGCCCCCGATAGCTAAGCATAGTATTCCCTAGCCCCCGATAGCTGAGCTTAGTACTCTCTAGCCCCCGATAGCTAAGCATAGTACTCTCTAACTCCCGATGGCAAAGCTTACTATTCTCTAGCCTCCGATAGCTGAGCTCAATACTCTCTAGCTCCTGATAACAAAGCTTAGTACTCTCTAGCTCATCATAGCTAAGACCAGACCTCTCTAACTCTCCCGTAGCTATGCTCAGTACTCTCGTAGCGATTATCTCCAATGCGAATCGACCTTAACGCGTAGAAAAACGAGAGTCGAGGCGAGAATCGACCATCCGAACGCTGTATAATTTTCACGTAATTAGTTGCCCCGCGGCTACCCATTACGGAGTGTCGCAGCCCGGCTGGTCGTTGGTTAATTAAATTTTACAATCGTTCCTTTCGTCGTGCAAAAAGAACTTCTAACCCCCGGCTATGAACCTAACGAGGTTTGCTCTTGACCGCGTTTCACCGGTCCTTATCATCGATCTTCGTTTTACGTTCGAGATACTTGCACTCGGGCCTCTTGGAGATCGAGAGCGATGGCTACTTATCTTTTGAAGACCAGTACATCTCTGCAAAGGAACTCAGGGTATTTAAAAGCATATTTTATAGTAATAAGTCCAGTAACGTCATGATGCTATGTCAGGGTAGCGACTTTATTCTTGAATGATCCACTAAAAATTATGAAAATTTGCATGCTTTTTAATTCAACATTCATAAAAATATCACTATTGAATTAATGGAGTTCCTCCTTGGTAAACGAGTACAAATACAACCACATTAAAAATCTTGAAAAAATGTTCATTTTTGTCACTTCTAATCTAACTAAATAATTAATTAAATGAAACTAACTAATATCAATTTTTGTCGATGACACGTTTACCTCTCGTCAACCAAGTCTGTCATCGACTCGCAATTCTGCACTCCCTCGCAATAATCGAAGGGAAACGGTGGTGGGGATGAGCAACGTTCTTATATCGAGGGACAAGTCCGTCGTTATATCGAGGGACAGCGCATACGAGGCATCTACGAGTGACGCGATCGCGAAGGTGCGCTCAACCCACGTCCGTAGATTCAAACTTTCTCGTACGAAAACATTTAATTCACCATCTTTTTTTTTCACTTATTTTTCCGCCGAGGCGATTCATTCCCCGAATATTCGCTCGACGCCGCGCCTCGACTCTCTCGCGTTTTTAACCGTAATCTTTTCGTTTACTCCTCCGGATTAAATATCGTTCGCCTTGGAACAGTAAACGTTACTTTCACAGTTTTCGTTCCAAGCAGCGCGACCCAATTAACGAAGAGGAGGAGAAACCGTCCCACCAATTAACCCTACACCCAGAGGAAAGGACCCGCGGAGGAATCGGTGCGTCGATTCACTTAAAGTCGCTACTCATCTTCGACCCTCCACGGATTAATCTTGTCGAAGCGTCGAACCTTGAGCAATTTATATTGGTTGTTACGGTGATTGAAGTTAGATAAAAGTTGGACCCATAGAGATGTTTATTAAAGAAATTTGTTCAAATTGAATGATAGGTTCGATGTTTCCATGTCAATTTTTTATTATAAACATATACGTGTGTAAAGTTTATTCATGTATTAGGTTGTCCAGAAAGTTCGTGCTAATTTCTAAGAAAAATTCAAAAACACGTTTAACTTTTAATATATATTTATTGAATTACATAGGTGCCATTTTGTTCCACAACCTTTCCACCTTTTAAGGAATGCATACATGTTATTTGTTTTCAACCACTTCGATATATTCAGACCTGTACCACCTACCAAAAATCGACATGGACTTTCCGGACAACCCAATACATATTTATAATGGAACATTCATTTGGAAATATTAAGCTTACTATTCAATTTAGAGGAATGTGTTCGATGAACACAGAGGGTTCGAATAGTTATGGGGCTGACACTATATTAATCGTCGAAAAAAAATGCCGAAATAAGTTCGTATACGCGCGTGTCCGACCCGACCTTGTTTTCGACTTACAGATAGCTTCGCGTCTCGGTAACTCGTACTCGCCTTCGGAGGATCTGTTCAAAATGACCACCTCGCATTTCGATGTTACGGACGTCTGGGTCCTTGATCTCGTTATTCCTTCGATATATGTGGACGTGTCTCTGATGATCCCTACAAAGTCGCGTCGAAAGGTAGCCGTTCCGTTCATTTGTTGATTACAAGAGCGCAAAGTATTTTTAAGCTTTATTCTGGTATGTCTTTTTATCATTCTTCACGTTCATTAAATTCTTGGTGTATATACCTTTGCATTCGCTTGCAATTACTTGCACATTTTTCCTGTACTTTGACGTATCCATTAGGGATAGCAGTACTACTGATTCAGTAGTTCGTTGCGAAGTAGGTGGCTAGTAGGAGCTCACTCTGGGTCGGGTACCTCGGGATCGCTAAACCCGTACTGTAGCTGTGGTCAAGCATAGCTACAGCCCCTGAGGGTTACTTCGTAGGGACAAAGAGTAATAATTAGACTGCGGATCTTTATGCAAAATAAAATCTTCGCGAACGTGCCTACAAAAATTGAACCTATATAGAAATATATGTTATTCTGCAAATATTATAACATGAATTTTACTTTCAATCTTTTTTTATATTCTTGCATATTGTTTGCATTTTGTAGGTTCTTGCACATTCAAATTTCCTATAAATGCATAAAGATCCGCAGTCTGGTAATAATACTCTAAATAAAAAGTAATGATAGCTTCTCTCTAAAAAAAAAAAAAAACTGAATGCAGGAAAGCAAAGCCTAATATCTCCTAAAAGTACTATAGAGGGAACGTTCATCAAGAGTTACTCTCCGATCAGGGGTAAACTGCCTCAAGTCGATGGACAAGGGCGCCAAAACTGTATCTGTGTGTCTACTTCTAGC
>NC_071979.1:19537620-19540043 GCF_026283585.1 Hylaeus volcanicus
CACCTCTACCCCCAACAGTATTAAGGACACATTTCCCCTCGTTTCGTGTATCAAAATTTACTCCTCGATCAGAAGAATATTGTCTCAATTCGATGGACAAGGACCCCAAAACTGTATCCCTCTATCAACCTCTAGCCTCCAAAAGTATTAAGGACACATTTCTCCTCGTTTCTTTCTACCAAAACCCAACCCGCCGAGGGTTTTAACCCTCGACGTTTACCGTGCAGACTCAGAAGGCGTATATCGTTGCATTCCCACGAAAGAAGAAAAACCCCTGGGATCGGCTCGTTACAATCGGTGGTCGCCGGTGCACGACGACCGACAACCACCGCTCGCCCCACCGCAACATTAACCTCCCTCCCCCCTCCAGATTACCATCTCCCGTCCGTACACGTGTATATCCACCGGTCGGTGTACGCGCACGTAGCCGCTCCTAGGCGTTTTTTCGCCGGGGGATTATACGTGCCCGAGATCGTGGATCTCACGAGGGCGCTGAAAGGTACGGCCTCGCTGTTTTATGCGGCCACGATACGTACGTGGCATGCGTCCACTACGTGTCCGGCATGAGACCCGGAGCCTCGGACGTCGTACGATCGCGAGATACGTTGTTCTCGCGAGATCGCCGAGCTACCCGCGAAACGGGCCCGTCGCGCGTCCTCGGCTTCGGTCTGGGTACCCCGGAGCCTCCTGGTTCTTTTTTCTTTTCGTTTCGGAGGTGGACGATCATCGAGTAACGGTTTTTACGTGGTCTCGGCGTCGTGATACGATTGAGGCTGGCGTTACGCAAGCGCGATCGCGATGGGGAAAGCGTCCGAAGATTGCGTCGTCTTTTCGAGACGATAATGAACGAGGAGGGGGTATGGGGGGCTGGTTACGATTCTGTTTGGTTGGTAGATGTCTATGACCCGTTGGAGACGTTTAGTGCAACGTTGTGGGAGGATGGGGGGATCGAGGGAGCTGCAAGTGTGGTGGTTACGTTGTCACTTTTCATGGGAGAGGCGGATGATACTTTGTTTACTAGGGAATCAACCCTTTACACTCCAAGCAATTTGGGTATATGCAGGTAGTCAACTCCGAGACTATTTTTCTTGTTAGATCTTCGAGTTATGTAATGGCCACGAAATGCTCTTTGCAGTTTGTTAGATTATACGATTTTGTTTTAAAAATTTTACATTTTTATTAAACATAAACATATCGAAAGATAAATGATATAATTCATATTAATAGATTCGCAACTGTTATTAGATATTTAGTGTCCACATACTTTTGAGCGGGGGTGTATATGCGTCGCGAAAATCAAGCAATGACGAGTATATTCGTCGATCACAGCGTAAGTGTCGCTGTTAAAATATTAGATATTTTAGAAATATTAGAAATATTTACTTGTTCGCTTAACATAAACGTATATTAAGTAAGCATATACGCGTATATTTTACGCACGACGATTATACTCGCCACGACACGAAATATGCCACTTCTCCATGTCTCCGCGACGAGTATACTCGTCAACCACAGCCGACTGGTTAATTAACAGTGCAGAATACGAATATTCTCATCCGGTATATCTTTATACTTCGCATCGCTTCCATGAATCTCGCCGAGTCTCGAGAAAGCGTCGATTAAGTTCCCGTCGAGATGACACTCCCTGTGCACTGACCTCTACCATTAATCGTCCCCCAAGGCAGAAAAAAATGATCCACCCCGCTATCTCCTAGCGGGAAAACAGGAAGCACGGATGCGGCTCGGCTCGTATTATGAAAAAAGCGCGCTACGTAACTCAATTACAATTATCCACAAAGGCTCGTAAACGGCTCGCAGTTAGCTGGTTTATTGCCCCGTTATCTGCATCCGGATACCGCGGATTCGGATTACTCGTTTCAAACGGCCCAATGAAGAGATCATTGTGACGCACGTAGGGAGATAAACGCGCGAGCGGTCGCGAGACCGAGGAGGACACAGAGAAAGCCACGCTCGCTGATCGATCACGGACTCGAGTAGCCAAGCTGCGCTAAAGCATCGCGAAATCCAAGTAATCGAACTAAGCTGATGTTTTCCGCGGTGCCGTTACTTTCTCCAGCGCGCAGGAAATCGATCGTAAAGCTCCAGCCTAGCCTGTTCGCCGGCATCCAACGCAGGATTTATGTATCCTCCGCGATGAAAAGGTAGACACAGCTTTTCCCGACTTGGTTGCAAGTCTAACGCAGGCCTGATTGGGTAGTTAACGGAATTGCTGGTTGGTCCAGGTTCCGGATGACACTTATCGAACATCGGGAGTCGTATACAATCTTTGGGGAGTCTCTTCTTTGGATCGTTGTTTGATTTGTATATCCTTCGTGTCGAAAAGTTAGCAAGTAACCTTCTCTCGACTCGAGTGCATCCTGATTAGGAAAAATTAACCCCTTGAGCTGCAACCACGTGTGAGA
>NC_071979.1:19540053-19551364 GCF_026283585.1 Hylaeus volcanicus
TCCTGATTAGGAAAAATTAACCCCTTGAGCTGCAACCACGTGTGAGACTCGTGGTTGGATATTCGGGCCAAAACTGATTATCACGATCCTAGCCCGTGGTGTATTGCTCAAACCAAATGTAAACATCACATTTTGGTTTCAGGCTATTGGAGCTTAAGTCGTAGCTTAAGGTGTTAACCCTTTGCAATCGAGAGGTGACTCTCAGTCGCCATTAAGTTTCACGCAGCAAATCTGCAACACCTAATATTTCTTTAGGTTTAATTCCTTCGGTGTTCGAAGTGTCAATAAAATGATTGTCGGTGAGGTAACGGTGACCTTATTCTCAAATCTAGATGGCTTAGAATTCATGCCAATAGAATCCTAAGAAACATCTCGAGTTGCTGGTAGATACCAGAAAAAAAGGCCTCGAGTGCAAAGGGTTAATAGAATTGCCACTGGATCCAGGTTCTCTGAACGACACTTATCGAACATCAGGACTTGCATACTATTCTTGAAGATTCTCTTCTTTGGCTCGTTATTTGATTTGCCTATCCTCCGTGTCGAAAAAATTCAACCCACCTTTCTCTCGACTTGGGTTAACCCCTGTTGAGGTAATTACTACATTTGTCACTCGATCCAAGTTAACTTATCAAAACCGATATACAATTCCTGAGACACAGCTTCCTCGACTCGTTACTTGATCATGTACGGTAAAAAGGTAGCAGGAAGCTCTTTCCTGACTCGTGCAACCCGTGAATTGGAAGTTAATCGAATTGCCAGACGGCGCCAGTTCTAGATAATACTTATCGTGCACGGCGACTCGTAGACATCCTCGGGGTACTTCTTCTCCGACTCCTCCTTTGCGCTTCTTATCGAGCTGGCCGGACAAATACCGATTATCGGGCGCGCGCGAACTGGTACGTGTTATGCGCGGCAACAAAAGACGCGTATAAATCAAGATATCGTTTTTCCAGCCTTGAATGTTGGTTTCCTGCGGATCTAGCTCTATCACGAAGAAGGGGCGCCCTGGAGGTTAAAAAATCTGGTATTTTTCTCTAAGAACCTAATCGGTGCTACACTCACGATGATACTTCGAGAATCGAGGTGCAGATCGACTGGAAAAAATTCTTTTTATATTCCTAGCTAAAAAATGAACAGAAAACATACGATGAAAGGTTGCGATACGACCCATGGTTTTCGAAAAGAACGAAGTCAAAGATGCGCGAGTCGCGGGCTAGTTAACTCAGCGCGCCCCAAACGTCTTCAACGTCTATTTTCTCTAGCTTGAAGAGCTCCTACAGAAAAAGTTATTCTACACTTTTCGTTTACTTCTTCAGAGTTTTACAAAATATCAGATACAACGTTAATATCAATTTCGCACGAGATTTCGCTGAATTGTGTGTTCAAAGAAAGAGTTGACCGGTTCAATATTTAACCACGGTTATCGCGTTCGCTTTTCAATGTTCGATGTGTCGTTCTTCCGCGAGTCTCGGGAGAGATAAGACAACCCGCGCGATTAAACAATGCTCTTCCAGGTGAGCGTATTATCATTGCCAAAAACGGAGCCTGACGCGGCTGGTTCTCCGTTATTGCGTACATGCGCCACGCCCCCGCCCTATCCTACATGCATTACAAGCGCGAAGTTCGAATTCGGAAGTCGTGTAGGTGTGCTCTGACTCAGAGTGGCTGTCTTCGTTCCACCATTTCCAATCGTATCCGGCTTGACTTGGTCAGGAATATCCGTGTTCGGTCCGTCGTGGTATTTTAATAAAGAAAAACGACGTCACGGTGAACGGCCAGGAATTTGACTTACATTTTATACGGATGGTATGTGTCTAAGCGAGATGCGACAGCTTGCGACGAGTAAGAATAGAGACTAAGAAATATTAATGTAAAACGTTTAGAAGAGGAAATGTAAAAAGAGAGCAGCACATAGTAGCGCAAAGTACTTCTACGAATGTACGCACTTTAATTTAATAAACAAACAAACAAACAAACAGCTTGCAACGCCATCTATGCGAGGACATTAAGTCCATCGGCCATTTTTTGGGGGACTAGCCTCCACTTGGTATACCTTGGGAGGTTTCAGTACAGGACCATAAAGAAACTTTGTCCTATTATTAATTCAAACGCTATCAAATCTTGTTTTTCTTTTTCTTTTTTTTTTAATTCAACGACCAGCATGTCAAGTTTTATGATTGCTTGATCAACCACTTTTGAGATATAAACCAAACAAAAACCTACAGACGTACATTCACACACGGTAGAATTTTCTAACAGGTTTCTTTGCATTTTTACATGCCGAGTACTTCGAAACCCTATTAACGCTGGAATTGTAGGTTAAGTGACAATACACAGTCTGTGCAAACTTTGTGCAATACCATAGTCAAGTGACGCAGTACCTGATCATATACCATTACGTTTTCATGCCTCATATTCTTACACTTATGTGGACACTCTGTACTTCGGTCAATAGTCGGACCTACCTTTTAAGCAAACAAATTTTAAATGAAGCCTTTTAAATAAACAAACACTCAAGCAAGACTTTTCTTGTTCGAGTCACCGTGTCACGCAGCGATACGAATTGATTTTCTCATTCATCATTAATCGCGAGTTACACGCGTCATGCCACTCGATCTCGACGATTTATCTGTGTGGTACACGTTCAACCGTAACGCGGGAAAACTGGTCACAAAACACTATTAGCCACGGTCGGGCAACATTGAACGCGATAAGGGGATTCTTTCGTCGGTGTCGAGTGCAATTCGCTGCATAAGCGCCTTCATGGAGGCCAGTAACCTTGCCTCATCGAGGCAAACCTTACCATCTGTCGGTAAAAATGTTTCAGAACTTTTAAATTCAAAATTTCGACGTACGAAAACTTTTCGTTGATCGTTAAAAAATTCTTTAAACCGTCAGAATTGAAGGCTTCGAGTGTTAGATCGGAATTGGACTCACCATTGTTGTAAACTTCCGCGTTGACCAATGTTTCTTCGTCGTCTGTGTCTGGTCCAAGGGACACTGGAGTGTACACGACCGAATCCCGCGCTCTCATTTTGCTGCGCTTCAAATGGACGTCTTTCTACTACGATGCATTCGCGAAAAAACTGTAACAATAGTTTCATTTTTAATTATTATAATATCTTTATCATGTAGATACATATTAAATGAACACGTGGAATGCTTAAATGGTTAACTTTGCATTTGATGAGCTTACATTGAAAATTAAATTCTCAGGTTACATTGTTATCAGTGCTAGTAGTCTTTGCACGTGAAAGCCCGCGTTTCTAGGATAGTTTCCAAGAACGCGTAAAAAAATACGCGCAGACAACAAAAAGGATGAAGACGCTCCAGGAATTCGATGGCGTAGAAGACAAAATAGCGGTGCCGCGCGCGGTAGAATTCAAAGCTTGCGCGACGGCTGCACAACCGTGCCATGACTCAGAAGGCCAAATATAGTGATTGCTGGGATTTCTGTAGATTTTTGAAGAAAGTACATCCTGTCGTGGCGTAAGTACGCTTCCACATTTATGTACCAACAGCCAGTAATCTGCATCGTTTCAAAATTCTTACATCGATTATTAAACGCGTGTCATTTTTGACAATTTTTAACTCGAAAATTACGCAACCTAAAAAGTTCACATTTGAATGCATGTGTGTATAGACTTTGAAGTATAGCTGGTGCAATTAATATCGAGGAATATCAGAAGATAAGCGTTGCATAGGATTTCCAAAGATGAATCTTATAAAAATCGACTATTAACGTGTATGATATTTGACAATTTTTAACTCGAAAATTACGCAACCTAAAAAGTTCAAATTTGAACGCACGGGTGTATAGACTCTGAAGTATAGCTCGTGAAATTAATATCAAGGAATATTAGAAGATAAGCGTTGCACAGGATTTCCAAAGATGAATCTATAAAAATCGTTTCGTAGATAATAGAACTGGAGCGCTGGAAATACGGGAATACCGTTACGCGCTATAATATCAACGGAAAAAATATCGTTTCACGGTTATGGTCATATTTTACCCGCAAGAATCTCACGATGCGCTTAACCGTTCGATGTTTGCACGCCAGACGAAGTTCTCGGAATTGAAATCTGCTGTTTGGCTGCTCAAGCGTAACAAACTCGGCATTCTCGTCTTCGTGGTTAATGCAAATTAAACGGAAGAAGAGCAGCTCGGTGAGATTACTCGGAAATGTCTTCAGGTAATAAAGGTCTAGTTTATTTGATCGCCTGCCCCTTTGTCCCATATGTCTTTCGTGTACCCTAACATCCAACATCTGCGTCCTTGTACCCAAAATGGCAACCCCTCCTGTATTTAAGTTAAACAATCCAACTTCTGTTTCACTTTCCGTGCATGTAAAACGTCCGTTGAAAGATTCGAACGCGTAATACTTTCTTATACTACATAATATATCCACGTGCGTGTACAGTAAAGACGTTTAATAATAATAATTCTGAGAAATTGGAATATAGTTGAAAAGCAGCCTGTATTTCATCCTTGTGCAAATCGACATATTTCTTTATGAATGATAACGACATTTAATAATAATAATAATTCTGAATGATCTAGACCAGATCTATTTAAAATTGAAGTTAATTTGTAGACAACTTTTGCTTGTAATTTACACACACTTCACCCATGTGCACGATAAAGATGTTTAATAATAATAATAATAATAACAACAACAACGTGCTGGTTTATAGTTTCGTAAACTCGGTCGTTACTTCACTTATCCCTACATATTCCTAAGTATCTTCACTTGTAGTTAGCCAGTCGCGCCGTAAAGTGCATCGTAGCGCGCAATCTCGGTATTTTCTTCGTTAGTAAACCAATCGGAACCGACGATTTGTTTTTCCCCTGGCAACCGGTTTCCCCGTGGCTGGGTTCACGAGTCGTCTCCGTGTTCGGGATACAGCGTCTATTTCGGGTAAGACGTTCGCCGCCGTCTCGACGCTCCTGTAGACGTCATTCTTCCGAGATGCGATCACCGTAGGAACGAACCCGTCACGTGCAAGAATCTACCAGCTGTCGGTACACGACTTCATTGCAAACAGTGTATCGTCATTCGTTTGGCAAGACAAATATCGTACCTATCGGGAATTCCTGGAAATCCGTGGCTGTGCATTCAGGAACGTCGGGGTTCTTTCTTTGCAGACATTTCCGATTTCTCTATTTCATTTTAAATTACGTAGGCGAGTATCTAGGATTCTAGATCTCTTCAAAGGTCTCGGTTGGTAAGCAGATATGTATTGATCGATGGCGCCTCCATCCATTATACTAATCGTAAGGCTTTTATTTTTTGAACTTGGAAGACTGGTGGGATTTTTATAATTGTTCGCAGATACGTAAAAATAACAAATGATACTCGATCAAATCAGACGACACTTACGATATACGTATAAGCTAATTCAATCGGAAGTCAGGCATGTCGATACGTTGACCTTCGAATGACCTCCAAACAAAAAATCGGAGACTCAGAAATTGAATCAATTTTTCGTGTTCAACGAGATCCTCGATACCTAATTTCGCAAATATAAAGGTGCAAACTGCAAAACATAAAAAAAATAAAAGAATTTACTTATTTGAAAGAAAAAATACGATAGTTGTCAGTATTGAAGCTCACACAAAGTCTAGAAGTACACCTAAATTCGCGAATATAAAAAGTGCAAGCTACAAAACATACAAAATAAAAGAATTCACTTATGTAAAACAAAAATTCCGATGGTCGTAGGTACTCAAGCATCGTACAAAGTCTACAAGTACATCTAAATTTGCGAATATAAAAAGTACAAACTACAAAACATAAAAATATAAAAGAATTCACTTATGTGAAAGAAAAAATACGATAGTCGTCGATATTCAAGCTCATACAAAGTCTACAAGTACATCTAAATTCGCGAATATAAAAAGTACAAACTACAAAACATAACAGAATGAGAGAATACACTCGTATAAAAGTAAAAATGTGACAGTTATCAGAACTTAAGCGTCGTGTAAAGTCCCGAAGTGCACTTGCAACGTGGCCAACTGGTAAAATGTTGCACATTGGAAAGTTGATGCAATTGGCCCGTTTGGATTCGCGGTTAGGAGAGTTAATTCGAGCTGTGTAATCTCCTCGGTTGTATGCACGAGCGAGCAGCGGATGCACGTGTGTACTGGAGGCACAGAGCGGTGGTTGTAACCACGCCTTTGGGTTCGCGGGGGGTCCCGACGCGTTATACATGGAACAAAGAGGAGGAAGAGGACCGAATATCTCGCTGCTCGATTTCTGCGATCCATTCCAGGAATCGATATTTTTAAACGGGAGCATTTAAGAGCGTCTCGTCTCGAGTCTGAACGTCACTGGACCGTCTGGGAAGAAGTTTCAACGTTTCTCGGACGAGTGTATCGGTTCGCAGGTAAGTTTTCTTCCAGCTTCCCCCGACAATTGCGCGACGGAAGGAAAAAGAATTCTTCTATTCTTAGGAGACACTCGCCCCACTCGAGCTCTGCGGTTCTTTCCGTTCCGTTTCGCCTGGAGAAGTAAGAGGAAATCACGAGGATTTTATTTTCTTCTTCCTCTTTCACTGCCCCCTCGCCCTATCATATTTTTTTTTTCTCGTTGCATTAATACCAACGGCGCCCGGGGAAATAGAACCGCCTCGAGACGGTCGCGCTCTGCTTAGAAATAGGAGAACTCTACAGGGTGGGACTAAAGGCGCGGTCGAACTTTGGGGAAGCATCTCTCGAACCTAGAAAAACGTTTCGCTTCCACGGTGAAGCTATGTTTTTATAATAATCTGATTACCACTAATGGTGCAAGTATATTAAAAAGAAAAAAATACAAACTATTAAGAAACTGTTTTCATTGTGATTGATGTTATGTTTCCGAGTTCCAAGTGTAATAAACAATGCTGCAACTAGAGGGGGGGGGGGGGCAGAGGGCTAGATACCCTCCTCCCACCTTAAAGAAAAGCGTATACTTTCTTTTTCAATATTAATCTAGTTATCACATAGCAATACTGGCGCAAATATATTTAATCAAAGAAATACAAACTATTAAGAAACTGTTATATTTTTCATTATGATTGTTGTCATGTTTCCGACCTCCAAATAAACAATTCTGCAACTAGAGGGGGCCAGAGGACTAGATACCCTCCTCCCACCTTAAAGGAAATATAAACTTTCTTTTTCAATATTAATCTAGTTATCACGTAGCAATATTGGTGCAAATATATTTAAACAAAAAAAAATACAAACTATTAATGAACTATTCATCGTGACATGGACGATGCTGCAACTAGAGTGGGCCAGGGGACTAGGTTGCCCCCCCCCCCTCCCTCCCTCTCGCCTTAAGCAAAATATAAACTTTCTTTCCGAATATCAATAAATATAACGTCCACACCCTCCCTCTCGTTTCTACTTGAAATTTCTGGTTGCGTCACCGCCGAGGAATTCGTTTCCACGAAGTTCACTCGCACCTCCTGGTGCCACCCCGTAGACGCGAAAAGGGCATCGCGGAAATTCCTGGATCCCTGTTCCCCGGCGGCCAAGGGTAAATATAGGGACGTTTACAAGGAGATTTTCTCGCTAAAATTAAACGACGGAAGCGATCGGAAGAAACGGCCGCGGGGGAAAAAATACTGCTTGGGGCTGGGAAATGTAAATACGCTCGAGGAAAGGGGGGTGGCGGGAGGCGTGGTGAGGGTGGGGTGAGGTGGGGGTGGGGGGAAGAGGAACGCTTCACCGTCGGGGAACGAAATAATTCGTGCGATCGCACGCGGTTCTTGTGTAATTGAAGTGCAACCGGGGATGTTAACGACAGGATATGTTAACATCCTGTCAACGAGTTCTCACGAACTCTGGATGGGAATTATGCGACACGTTATAGCGTATCGGAGGAAATTTTTCCGATCGATGGAAAATGAAGGCAGCGAAGGCGTTAAGCTGTCAAGTTAGATCGGTGGGATCGATGAAGTCACGTCACTGGAATGCATGTATAGAAAAATGGGCTGAATTTTAAGAAGAAGCGTATGGAAGATGTGGATGCACTCATAAAGGGCTCTTTAAGGTTGAGTGACAAGAGGTCAAGGTCCAGATATCGGGTCATTTCAAGGTTATCGAAAATTTGTTCTACATTTATGATTTTTTTTTTTTTTTTAATAGAGGCTTTACGTCGCATCGACTGCACGGTAATTAGCGACGAGGATATTTTATATTTTCTAGAACAGGTTAGTTTCTCTCAAATATTTGATGGTGTTTTGTACGTGGTCTTGAGAAATTAGGCCCGAGTCTGGTTTTAATTGATATTTTCGTCTTTCTATATCGTATCTTCGGCATTCGAATAGTAGGTGCTTGGTTGTTGTTTTGATGTTGCGGAGGACGCATTCTGGAGGATATTCATGATTTTACTATCGTTCTAATCATTGAATTAGCAAGATATGTTGACACCTTGTTAACAGGATGATTAAGCTTGCTCCATATACCGAGTGTCCAATTTCAACCTACCAGTGGATTTGCATTACTTACATTCAAGGTGTCAAGGGCATTTCAAGGTCAGTGCAAAATTCTCTCTAAATCTATATTCCTCTGCAATAAAATTTGTTATATACCTAACGAAAGTCTCTATACTCGCTTCATAATGAACTTAATAAATTAATCCACAAAGCATTGCTCCTAAAGAGAAATTCATGGGATTTTCTGTGAAACACGTGGAAATGTAAACAGAGTTTCCGATCGAAGATGAATTTCCTCGATTCTCTATCATGGTTGCATCGCCGCGAGTTGAACGAACTTGCCGATCCCATGTGCCTCGGCATCCCCGACGCCACCGACGCCACTTACCGACGCTCTGCCCTTTGCACCCACGCCTGAGCACGTGCCTGCAAGCTAATGCAATAACGCGGTCGGAACTTCTGTCAGGGGCTTAGCCCTGTTACCACGTGGTTTATACGCTCGTCGGCCCCAGAAGGTGACGAGAACACACGTAAATTGCCGCGAACGTTACTTCCTGGTTATATTTAGGCTCGCGAGATCGAATTTCTTCCGGGGACGACCCCACGTACCCGCGATCATCGGGGGTTACCTTCGATCGTCGAGACTTTGAACGAATGCAGTCGGTCCCATAAATATTTGTTCCCTCTGTGTCTATCGAAGAAATTTGTTTAAACTAAATGGTACTGTTGAAAATATATGTATTAGCATTCTATAATGCGAAAAGAAAAAAAAGAAAATGTGGAGGAAGACAATTAATAAATAAGTATTCGCACAGAAACCATTTATTTTAAATTGATTGCTGTACAAATACTTCTTACACTGACTGTACATCTTTATAATGAAAAATTCATTTGGTTATATCGAGACTACTATTTAATTCAGTCAAACTTCTTCGATAGACGTAGAAGGTACGAATATTTATGGGATTTACTATAATTCTTCTTTCTAGACGTTTACTTCTCTTTATTAATGCTTATTAAAAATGTATGGGGATGGAAATGTGCGTGTTTGCACAGGATAGACCCATAAATATTCGTACCTTCTACATCCATTGATGAAGAAATTTGTCTAAATTAAATGGTAGGTTTGATGTTTCCAGGTGTATGTTCCCATAAGTATATTGATGTGTATATAAATACATAAGGTTATTCATATTCATATTTATAATGAAAAGTTTATTTGGTAATATCAAAACTATCGTTTAATTTAGACTTTCTTCAATAGACATAGAAGGTACGAATATTTATAGGAACGACTGTATAGACTCGTATTCGGGTGTTCCCTATTTCCAGAAGTCCCTTGAAATTTTTTCGTCGAACTTTTTCCTACTTCCTCAAGGAAGAGGCGCTCTTAAGCTCCCCTTCGTGACAACAAGGGGCACGCGCGACTCTAGGGCGACGGACACGTGCGCGGCTGTGTAGGCGATTGTCAAACTTTACTTATGGCGGAGAACACGGGACATCCGTCTCGCGGGTACACTCGCTTTCGTGTGATCGATGGAAGCTCTTTAAACTGGGTCTGCTTGGAGGTCGGACGTTTCAGATTGAAATTTAATGCTTTTGACGCTTAGAAATCGTTTTTGGGATTCTTTTTAGGAAAGCTTAGGTTTCGTCGATTGGATCATCGACTTCTCTTCAAAGAGACTGGTGTAGGTTCGTGTATATGTTTGCTTTTAAATTTATGTGAATGATCGAAGCGACCACTGTGAATTGTACATTCAAATGTAAATTTTCGCAATCAATTTCCTTCACACAGTATAACTTCACAGTGGTACAATACAACTTCATAGTTAGAAGTCTGATAACTCTCACATACCAACATCGATATAAATTAAAATTCTAAAGAAACGTTCACGATAAAATCCCCCCCCCCCCCCCCCGAATAGTGTAGAATAATACAATACAATATCACAGTTGGAATACCGATAGCTACAACAATCAACATTACTATAAATTAAAATTCTAAGCAACGATGTAATGTACACCAAAGTTCTTCCTTGTGTAAAAATTACAAGAAATAATTGATCTGTACATTCCTATAAGTATTCATACCCTCTATGTCTATCGAAAAAATTCGTCCAAATTAATAGGTTTGACGTTTACAAATGAACGTTTCATTATAACTATATACGCGTGTAAATTTTGAAACATCACACCCGTCATTTAATTCAGTGACTGACTCTATATTTATCTATTAATTTCAACTAGAACAATTCCTCTAAATTGCTCTCCCTAAGCTTCCAACAAAAGGCTCCCCTCTCGAGGTCCCGGAACAAACACTTAGAGTTGTCCTAGATATCCTAGACGGGGCTCGAGGGTATTCTTATCAGGTCGTCCATCATTTTTCTCTCGAGGAAGTCTAATGAGCCGAGGAGAGCGTGCACGGGCACGCGTCCATAGGGGATCGCGACACGCGTAGAATCTCCGGCTGCCTGCGAGAGGGTGTCTACCAGTGACTTGACAGACAAAAATAGCGCCCCGAAGGCGTCGCACCTACGGATGCAACGAGCATTACCATCGACAGGGATGGGAGGAAGGAAGAAGACGGGATTTAGACGCGACGGGCGCCCTTCGGGCACGCAAAGGGACGTTGTTCCACGTCGAACGAAGGGATCATCGTCGGAGGAAGCTCTGTTTCCGGTCTGACTCTCGAGCAGCTCCATCGATGCTTGATATTAAAATAAAATTTAGGTTATTGTAAAATCTCATATGGTACAACCTCGAGTCTTGAAACTGGTTTTTGTTGACGTTTTGAATCATTTTTGTTGGCACTTTTGAGGGCCTTAGTCCTCTGGTTCAAGTACAATGTAACTTCAAAGCGCTGCCTACCCCGCTTCGGAGTGAA
>NC_071979.1:19551374-19618034 GCF_026283585.1 Hylaeus volcanicus
ACCCCGCTTCGGAGTGAATCAGTCTCATGCAGGGAATGGTTACCTTAGATGTGTATCCTAGAATCTAAAACTAATATTTTTTACCACTTTTGAGGCCTTTCTTAGTCCTCTAGCTTAAAATGACTTACATTAGTTCTCTAGAGAGCGAATGGTTATTCTACACGTGTGACGTTATAAAGATTCTTCGGTAAAGAATGTAATAAAACAAAAAACTGATCGAATTAAAATCTCGTGGAAATGCAATCCAGGGAGTCGAGAAGGCTATTTAGTTCATTATACCCCTCGGGACTGGTCTTTCCAGCTCTCAATAATAAGAGCAATCCCGAGCGAAGTATAGGGATCGTTACACCCCGATAATAGCAATGGTTAGAAACAAAAGAAGTTCATGCATATGCAATATACATACCTACTGCATGTATCAGTTTTTATAAATTTCTCAAAGACTCTCACTGGTGGTCATATTACCAGAAATGAAATACTCAAGCTATACCGATGGCGATGAAATTAACACAATTCCACAACAATTAAAACTTAAATGAAAGTGTGTCCTCATTTTAGAAAATAGGATATGTTTTCATCTAAGTTTCAATTATTATCGAATCGTGTTAATTGCGTCACGTGTATATGAAAATATTTTATATATATTTGCATTTGTGCAAGTTCTCGCAGATTTCCCCGTGTATTCATTTGCATAAATACACCCCAAAGCTCAACTATAAAAACTATCCCCTAAACTATAACCAGTCTACGTCCAAACGCACGTACCATTATCTATAGCATTTCAAGCCCTAGTACCGCGCAAAATCGAACCAAAAACCAACAGTCGAGCTTCGGAATGTCCCCTTCGCAGGACGAAGGTTTCTCCATTTATAGAACGGAATCGTCTAGGAATCGCGAAAAAAGGACCTCGAACTAGCCCCTCCTTTTTCCGAATGATCCCTGTTCGCGAACGAAAGCTCGCGAGCAATGCACCTTAAAAGAGATCAGCCTGTCGCCGTTAGGACAAAAGCTCACCGGTGTGTTTCAGCCTCGAAATAGCAGCGTCGGGACGTCGACTCTCGGGTATCTCGCGTTCCACGGTGCAACGACACTTTTCCTTTCTTCGTCCTCGTCTTCGTCCTCTTCTTCGTGGCGTCGCACACGATTCTTCGAAAATAAATACTTCCCACGCGGCGAATGCCCACGAATCGAATAAATAAATAAATAAAAAAATAATAAGAGGTAAATGAAAAGGCGCGGGGGGTCGTGCACGAGGTGCGAGTTCGACGCTGCTCCTCCCCCGACCCTCCAACCCACAGAGGACCGTCCAAGTCGACGCGCTTTCAACGACTGCTTGCGCTCGTTCTACCCCGAGACACCGCGAACCTCTCGCACTGGAGCTTTTTTTTGTACCCTTCCGCGCGGCTGCTTTCCCCACCGCCCAGACTTTCCCCTACTATTTTCTCCGAGTTTGGGAGGCGATGAGATTTCGATATACTTTACGGGCTTTCCAGGAGTTTCATCGTTTTCGAGGTGTACTGGTGGTGCTCGCTGATTATTTCGAACGATGAATTTGCTCATTTTATGGTTTGGATATTGGAGATGGGCGGGTTCAGATGTTGCCGAGGGTTCTCCTGGTTATTTTTAACGTTCTGATGGTTTTAGAAAATCTTCGACGTCGACAGTGAATTTTTAAGCATTTTCTGAACATTTTCTTTCGGTTTCTTCTCGAGCTTTTTTTTTATATTTCTTCGTAGGTTTTCCAAGAGTTGAGTATCCAGGAATCTTTGATCATTTATGAGGTGTCTATCTTGTTTCTTAACGTTTTGATGGTTCTAGAAAATCTTCGATGTCGACAATGAATTTTCAAGCATTTTCTGAACATTTTTTTTTCGGTTTCTTCTTGAGCTTTTTTTATATTTCTTCGTAGGTTTTCCAAGAGTTGAGTATCCAGGAATCTTTGATCGTTTCTGAGGTGTTTATCTTCTTTCTTGTTTATTTTTATTAACTCTGAATGTTTCGATGGAAAATTTCGAAATACAGTCTGTCTGACTCAAAGTGGATTCAGACGTGGTCTGACCATGGCGGAATAATCCACTGAAATGCTTCACGAGGAAATACGAGACCATTCGAAGTAAAGTGTACAAGCCTGCAAGGTGTACACAAAAATGTCGAAAATACCTGATGCTTCTTTTCCAAAGAAGCAGTATGCCTTATTATTCTATTCCAGTACTTACTATTTGCATCTACTTTGGCACTAAATTGAAGCATAGATGAATAAACCACAAGAAGAATAGTAAAAAAATAAAATCGGCATGATTATTTTGTCGATAGAGGATCCATCTGACGTGCTTCAAAGTGAGTTCATTCAATTCCATTCAATAGAGGTTCTGACTCAGAGTGGATTCAGACTTGTCTGATCGTGACGGAAGAATCCACTGGAATGCTTCGAGAGGAAATACGAGACCATTCGAAATAAAGTGTACAAGCCTGCAAGGTGTACAGTGTACACGTACACAAAACTATAAAGAATCTTCTCGTGTGATACTTCATCTAAGTGTCGACAGGGTGATAATTGTTATACATTCATTACAACGCGTCGCATCCCAAGTGTCTGCTCAGACATCCAGTCGAGCTATTTTTTCCGAGTTCTTCGTCTTTGTTCCGTCGTGGGATGCGTATCCGCCGGAACTAGTCCACGATTTACTTTTTTTTTCCACTATAGTGACTCGTCGGTGCCTCGGGTTAACATTCTCTTCGACCGGAAATCGCGGCTAAAATTCCTACCAGTCGAATTATCTCTCATTAATCGTAACAAAAATCGTATCGAATCGAGCTAAACGAATTACAACGAAACGACTGAATCGAATCGAACGAATTTAAAATGAATTTAATTTCATCCAATTACTAAAATTACTATCGTAAAAATGGTAGAATTTCATAATCGATCTCTATCCACTCGTAATCGTGTCAATTCGTCGAGATACAATCAACACCCTCCAATCGCAATGGCGCACATCTTTATTCGTACGAAAATCTTATTTGTTAACATTGTTGAATTACCACGAGTTACCCCACCGACCAAGTTTGTATTACAGACGCCATTCTAATTTAAATCTCGCCACGAGAGAAGTTCTCGGATCCTCGATACGCGATTATTTTCAAAACGAATGGCGCCTGCAACCATTAAACCGCGATATCGCCGGATGTCGCGTTCCCTTTGAAGCCACGCGTCAGCAAATGTGCATGTCGATGAAGCTTTGCTTGTTCTTGAAGATCGGACCCCAGGAATTGTACTTGTCGCCCTTCTTCGGCGAGTTCTGCTGATTATCGGACATCGTGGCTCCAGTCTTACCCTTCCTGCGTATTTAAAAATTGTAAAATTACATTAAAATCTAATTGAATTCTTTTTTAGACAGGGAAAAGGGGGTCGAGTTTCATTAAATACCTGACGTCCTGGTAGGCTGCCTTTATGACGGATTGTGGGATGTTCGTGTGCACCATTTTAGTTTCTTTTGTAATCCCTCGACCTTGCCCAGTAATCTACAAAATGTCCCTTTGCCCTTCTAACGACGATTTGAACCGATTTGAGTTGTTCTACGCTATTTCTACGTTGATGCTATTGGACTCTCTTTTTTACCACCTTTAAAAGTAATATAATACAGTCGTAAATGTAGGTTTAGGTTACTTCTTCAGGAGGGATACTCACTCTATGGCACGTGATGCAGGTGAACCAGAACCAACAGTTCTAGACGATTTCCAGCGTTACCTCGTCGACTCCCCTTGCGAGTTCGGAGGTTTTTCGCGAGTCTGTGCAAAAAAAAAAAATAACAAGTACAGTTGGAAAGAAATAAAAATTGATTCCGACCACTTTGTCAATTTACAGAATAAGTACCCTCCAAAATCAATGGCTTGCCGGCCTATTACAACTTAATTAATAATTGTACCAGACTTTGAACAGTGTTTTAATTTATTCGACAATATTCGTTTATTATAAATCAAAAAATATACTTATCATTACGAAATGATGACGTGGAGAGTACGAAGACTCTTTCAAAAATAATAATAATATAAAGAATACAGAAATAATAATTTCCTGGTACTCGCGTATTCGCAGAAATATTACATGTATCAGAGTATCTAATTAGCATATTTATTCAATCTTTCAGTAAAAATTTCACTATTAACAAATTACATCGTCTAATATTAAGCGAAATTCAACACGCGACAAAAAGTTGCTAATAATAATTCAAAGGCGGGTACCGACTAGAAAATTATGAACATCGCTGCCCCAAGTTGCAGGGCAATCGCAATCGTAATTACGGAAGGAAAAAAAAATGAAGTCACCGTGCAAAAAACCGTAACCGCGCAAAAACCCGTTTTCACGCTCACCTGACACTGGGCAAGAACGTCGGGGAGTTGCCTTGGCAGTCTAAGACTTTGCACCTCATCGACACATGCGTCTTCTCGATCACAGCTAAACACCACACGCGTTCTTCTTAGAATTCGCAAGAATTGCGACGACTTCGATTCCGTATCGACGGATTCGACTCGATTGCCCGAATGGAGGAGGAATTTGGAAACTGGAGGAGTTCGGAATCGTCGCTACAAGGCCTTCTGGAAGACTGTTCTCCAGGGACTCCGCCAGCTCTTACATAGTCTCTGGGGGCCCCCTTCCTCGAGCGTCGATCGACGATATCGAGTGGGGATCGATCACAATATCTTCGATCGCATCATAAGAGATTTTCAATTGGTCACGTAGTTGCAAAATACGAGTGTGCCTGTGGTATGATCGTACAGCACAAGATTAAATGAAATTTGGGAGTCCTCCCACCTTAAAAAGAAGACAATGTTTAGTAAATTCATAATGCATGATCGATGATACTTCTCTGATTTATTTCGAAGTTGATTCATTTTTCTGTTCTTTATTTTTTTTGAAACATTTGGGAATTGAATAACGAGGATAAAAATACTATTCATTTTCAGTGTGATCGTGGAGCACAAGATTAAATGAAATTTGGGAGTCCTCCCGCCTTAAAAAGAAGACAATGTTTAGTAGATTCATAATGCATGATTGATGATACTTCTCTGATTTATTTCGAAGTTGATTTACTATTCTGTTTATTTTTTTGAAACATTTGAGAATTACGGAGATAATAATACTATTCATGTTCAGTTGAATTGTTTTTATTAACAGAAGGAGTAGTACTTCACTTTTGTATATGTAATAATATTGTACCATTTGTTAATATTTACTGGAACTTCGACGTCAATTCATCCTAAATTTCGCGTTTCCTTTATGACTTATTTTCCTCGTATCGCCGTAATTTCAATAATTAGATCATCAACCTGTTTACTTCGGTAAAGTTACACGCATTAGTAATGTACATTACTTACCGAAGTGGACTTGTTGTTCAAACCGGGAAAATTTATGTCACAAATTTTCCACGAACTAAACTAGAACTAATTACCTATTTGCCTCTGACAAATAAGACTCTCGGAAGCTTAATTAATTCATTTCATGAAAACATGGGTGGAGTAAATCAAAGATGCTCAATTTATCTTTGATTTTTTTTTTGTGTTTTTTAAAATTTTATCTCAATTTCCTTCCAAGGAGGATAAGTACGGCACACGATTGTGATAATCACGTTTTACTTTTCAATCGCATTTTTTAAAGCTTCGAAATAACAAAGTTATAGGATATTTTCAAGAACGTGTTTTGGTGGCTCGAGGGCACCATCCGACAGGTTTGAACGTGTTTACTTGGAAATTGTATTTTTCAAACTGGTTGAGGAGATTTCTCTAGAAGGAACAAATATTTAGTTTTGAATTTTTATAGTACAATTTCAGATATACTGTTTCTAATATAAAAAAAAAAGAGAAATTTAACTAAAATTTTGTAAGTTCATAAAGCAATCATTGAACAATAATAATAATACTGAAGACGATTGTAACAAGACAATCTTTTTAAGTGGTTAAAAAATATTTGAAATAAACCTAACATTTTTTAATTCATCTCTTTTTATTTCGTTCCTCGATTAAATAAATTCGAGTGAAAAAAACAATTACAAAGCCCCAAGGAGATTTGACAGATGACCACACTCTTAGATGCAACATTTGATTTGATACCTCAAATCGAAGAAATATTTTTGTTATCAACAATCCCCAACCACCGTCTGATATCGCAATTCAGTCCTTGTCGGCGGAGCCGTGCCCAACGAAATAAATTATACATTCATAGAAAAATAAAATATAAGTCGTGTAGCTTGCAACTAAAGGCAAACTAGAATCTGATGCAACATCGTTTCTCGGTGTCGTCAGGTTGTTTCTTTTCGACAACCGAAATATTTTGATGAAAGTAGGGTATGGTTGGTATTTTAATCAAATAATAGATGAAAATAAAATGTATTGTTTAATAATTTATTTTAAACGTTTATTCCGCCGAATTGTTATCGAGATAATAAAAAAAGCTTGACGTAAATAAGTTTTATATTTTATTTACAGTTAAATAAAATTATAATATTTCATAACAAGTGGAGTATAAATAAAACTGTGTTTATACATGATAATTCTGCTTCTCTAGAATATACACTTCTTATTGGATGGTTCACATTATGGATAAATTTCTTACAGTATATTTATTTGATAATTAATCAAAAATGATATGCTCGTTCTGTATGAACAGTACATATCTGAATAGTCTTTATTTATTTCCCTCAAAAGAAAGGGTTAAAAGGTATTTACAAGCAATTAAATATTTTAACTTTAAATATTTGAATCGCTTGTAAATACGAATAAAATAAATGTAATTTTGTAATTGCACTAGAAGCGTGTATCTATCTAGCCTCCACTATGCTTGATTTGGACTCTGGATTTAGATTTATTAAACGATTGGAATTTTCGGCCAATTCGACGATGCTGACCCTACCTCGCTGTTTCATGAACTTCGCGACATCCTCGAGTTCTTGCTGAGAGATATAAATAAATTTTCCTCGATCGTCGATTACGCCTGTTAAGCTACCATTAGTTTGTAGCTCTTGAATTCTGTCTATAATGCTTGCTGTTTTCAAGTTAAAGATTGCAGCCAGATCTTCCAGGATTACTACTTTATTTTTTTTAATATATTCAACAAATCCTTGCAATAAATTTTCTTCGTCTTCCTGTTGCTCCTTGTCATATCCTTCATCCTCTATGCTAAATGCTTCTTTCATTTTTAAATATTCTTCATAGTCTCTCTTTTCCTTCTCCTCTCTTGCTTTCTTTTCTGCTTCTTCCTGTCGCAATTCCTCCTCATGCTCCTTCTGGGATTCTTTATCCCTCTGTTCCTGCAACAACTGATCCCTCTTCCTACGCTCCTCTCTGTCCCGTTCAGCTTGCTCTCGTTGTTCCTTCCTCTCTGCTTTTGCTGCTAACTTTGCCCGCTTCTTGGTACCTATCTTCTGATCAGATATATCTGGTTTTTCATCCGCTTCGTCGTTGCCTTCATTTCCAGATGCATCTTCATCATCATTTACTTGTGAAACAACATTTGTTTGCATACGACGTCTAGCATTTCTCTGACCTGCTGCTCGTCTCACTGGTCTGCCTTGCGGGGCTCTCTCTGGTACATTAGTTTGTTTCTTCCGCGTAGCTATAATATATATTCAAAAGAATGAATGTCTAACATCTTCTCAAGAGTCAAACATTCAACGTATAAGGGATGGATAAAATTCTATCATGGTATATCTATTTATCATTTATTGTTTGAACAAAATTTTACCTATTCCTGCACAATCTATAAGCAACTAATAATAACGCATGTTTTTGTCAGAATTGTATAACAATTGTATAATTGTAAACATTCTGACAAAAATTGTGAAAACATGTTTCAATATGGATTTTGAGGTTAGAAATTTAGTCGTAACGAAGAAAGTATCTTTTTATTATGCAGAAGGAGTTACAACAGATAGGAGAAGAACATACCGGATCTTCGTCCTAGGAACACCGTACAAACGACGATTAAAAGAAGAATTACACCTGCAATAGAGCCTAAGAGAGTGACGTCCATTTTTGTTTTTCTAAAATTGTCTTTATCGAGGAAGGTGATATCGATAATGTTCAGTGGCGCCGCCTGCATATATTTCACATATTGTTTTCGAAGGTGACGTGTGCTGTGTACGGTCTCAGATAGAATTTTGCCCATAATTTAAGTTTTTATGTGCTGTCACAGCACAGCGTGTAAATAATCATGTTAAAACACGGAAGTATACTCCTCATCTTTCTGTGCATGCTCGAATATGGCACAGGCCTTTATTTTCACATTGCTGAAACCGAGAGAAAGTGTTTCATCGAGGAGATTCCAGACGAGACGACAGTTTTGGGTACGTTAAATGTATCGTTAATACGTGTCGATGGGAACGTCAATTGTTCTGACTCGATTGCACGTTTCATCGTACTTTCACTTATTCCCTTATCATCGTACCTCTCTTATTCCCTTTCTAGTGAATTATAAGGTTGAGATCTATGACCCGAGAACCGGCGGATTCATGCCCAGCAGTCCAGGTATGGGAATGCACGTGGAAGTTCGCGATCCAGACGACAAGATGATTCTTTCCAGAGTCTACAGTTCAGAGGGACGATTTTCTTTCACCTCTCACACACCTGGCGAACATGTTATCTGCTTGTATTCCAACAGCAGTTCTTGGTTCAGTGGCACTCAATTGGTATGAGAACACAATCTTTACTTACGCTAAATAATAGTTTGTACAGCTCCATGCCATTGTTGTTTGATATACATGGTATTTGCATCTACTGTAATAACATTTGATTTAATTACAATCATTTCATTATTCAGAGAGTACATCTGGATATTCAAGTGGGTGAACACGCAATTGATTATGCCAATATAGCCCAGAAGGAAACGTTGTCAGAGTTACAATTGAGAATACGTCAACTTCTTGATCAATTAGAACAGATAACCAAGGAACAAAACTACCAAAGGGTGACTGATTACTTTTTAATGTTCAGTTCTATTTAAATGTCAATTATATTTTAATCTTTTGCTTCTTCCTTAGTATCGAGAAGAACGGTTTAGGCAAACATCTGAGAGTACGCACCGGCGTGTATTCTGGTGGTCCCTTACACAATCTGTGGTCTTGTTAATCATGGGTGCATGGCAAATAAGACACTTGAAGAGTTTCTTCGAAGCAAAGAAATTAGTATAAGATCAAAATCAATTATGTTTAGGGTATTAGTCATCTTAAAGTTTCCTTTGTCAACATATGAGACTCTTATAATTTATTTTAAAAAGGTGTAAGCATTAAATGGTTCTATTTTCATGAACTTTTGTCATTTCTGCGTACGATACTTTGGGCGTGTCCAAGCATGCTCATTGATCAATGTATTCATACAAAACGATCAATTTTTCAGTATAATAGATTCAGTGTATGGTGTAATTTTTCATAGGAATAAAATTGCTGTAATTTTTACGAAATTTGTTCGTTTCTTTGTATATTCGACACAATTCTCTTACATAATACGTTCGTAGTTTTATAGATAAAACAATAAAGACGCACAAAGCAAC
This sequence comes from Hylaeus volcanicus, assembly GCF_026283585.1. Taxonomy (NCBI): domain Eukaryota; kingdom Metazoa; phylum Arthropoda; class Insecta; order Hymenoptera; family Colletidae; genus Hylaeus; species Hylaeus volcanicus. The sequence continues at coordinate 19,560,916 of NC_071979.1, forward strand.
AATAAATAGTTAACTTATATAAGGAGACATAAGACAGTACATATTCAATTTGAAGAAAACGTAATATGTAAAAATATAGAAATATCACAAAAAGGTGTCAGATGACGCTATAGCCATCTAGCGGTGAATGTCGTACTAAATTTGTTGTATATAAATCAATAATTATTATATTTTGTAGGGGATATGTAGATTTCTACAATTTTAATACTGGTGGCTGCTCCATCTTAGAGGAAACTGCTCAAGTTTGTCGTAAAATAGTTATTAGTTTCTACCGCTAGATGGCGCCCTTAAAAAAATTGGTGGTACTATCTTACTGTAAAAATTGAGAACTATTCCACGACAAACTTGAGCGCTCTTCTTTTAGATGGCGCCACTAAAAAAATCGGTGACTCCATCTAACGATAGAAATTAAGAACTATTCCACGACAAACTTGGGCTGTTTTCTCTTAGATGGCACCACTAGGAATAAAATTGTAAGGATCTGTACAACCCTCTCAAAATATAGTAGGAGTACAATTTACTTAGTTTATTCACTATATTAGGCAAACAATACATTCGTAATTATACTATAAGCGTTCTAATATTGAAATTCAGCTATAAACTTATTTTACATTAAAAGTATGCTATTTATGTAACGTATAGGTTAGACGAAAACGGCATTAGGGCAATTCCAAACATGTGTGCATCCGTTTGCATCTTCACGTGAAAGTGGTATGCTGCTAGAAAACTTTGTGTTTATTAGCACAAACTAATTGTACACGAAGGATTTAATCAGACTTATTACTAACAATGATAAATAGAGGAGAAGACGACGTGTAGTTGAAGATTAAACAAGAACAGAAGATAGTTTCATCATGTTTTCATTACGACAGCTATTTCAACTTGGCACGCGACTCAGTTTTATGAGAGAACCTGTGAATTTACATTGGTTGGCATCGATTTCACGAGAAAAGGTCGATATCAATCGTCGTGAAAGAATATTTGTTAGAATGAAAACGAATGTCTGCGAATCGTCTCAAACAATCAACGAAGAACCTACTAAGAAGCCGCTGGGCAAGCTTGAAGGGAAACTCAAGTTAGCATTTACCTGTAAACGTTGTTCTCACAGAAATAACAATATAATATCAAAGCTGGCATATGAAAAGGGGGTGGTTATAGTACGATGTAATGGTTGCAAAAATAACCATTTAATAGCAGACCATCTTGGATGGTTCACAGAGATGAAAGCTTATAGGAACATTGAAAGACTTTTGGCAGCAAAGGGGGAGACTGTTACAAAAATACTGAATGACGTTGAAGGATATGTGGAGGTTGTTCCCAAAGAAAAATCGTATTTTTCAGAGTATGTAGAAGAAGAAGGACATCTCATGGAAAAGAAAAAAAGTGAAATATGTATAGAAAAGAAAAATTATGAAAGTTCTGGGGATAAGTAGGATGGAAATTGTTTAGGCAATTTATAAATACTTCTAAATTTATTGTATACTGTTTATAATCTATATTACGTTCAACTTACAAATATATGTGTAAAAAAGCAATATCGGATATGTTTGGTCGATATCGAGACTTAAAAATTTATTTTTCATTCAGCATAATTACTAGAAAAAATAGTTTATATTTTTATAGTATGCTTATTTTTATTTTGTTTTTAATCATATAAAATGTAAACAATACTTCTAATATGTACAATTTGGTAAAAGATATATATTCTCAAAACAAAGTTTCTCAGATCTTACAAAAATTCTACAAGACTTGCCTCTTCTTGCTACGTAACTGTCTCTGAAAACAGCTTGATTTTATTATCAAGTGTAATCTCAATCAAATTTAAATGGCTGACCTTGGCACATGTTTTAAAAATTACTATATATGGCAAGTTTTAATAGACAAATTGTTCAATGTTTGTTGTGTAAATATGTATTAAGAAATGGATATGTATAATACATATTTTATAAAACTATGTTTCATTAACAATAAAATCTGTGAAACATAGTTAAATCCTTTATAAATGTGTATATATAATACATATATATGTATATAAAATATATAGTATTGGAAACAGACGGAATGACTTATTGCTTTTTCCTTATTTTGTATATATAGACTCTGCAGTTTGAGAAATTAATGTTAAAACTTGAAAGTTAAACATCTTACAACAAAGGCGCAACTTTGATTAAAGTTACAGTACCGCTATGATAAGGGACTAATAATAGATATAATAATAATATTAAAACTTTCTAAGTACACCAGATAATGTAATAACATGCAAATTTAATTTCTAGACACTGCAACAATTTTATAAAACTTAGCTGGATTGTGCTATTAAACTATATTTTACGATATAAGGCACCTATATCTTTTTTATTGCAATCAGTCATTTTTACGTTTTTAAAAAACTAATGCTGAATTTGTTCGGAACTCATCATATCGATAAATTTAATCGTAATATTTACTGGTTAATATATTCAAAATTATTTGAATGCGTAAAATCATTTTGTTTTTAAAATAATTATTCCTATACAATTGACAATGATCAATAAGACTAGTGGTTGTTAACCTAATCTTTGCAGAAAATAAATGTCATTTCACTCCTACACGTTTATAACGAAATTATAAAATATCAGCATTTAACTTTTTCGTTCGCGAGAAAAAGGTAGGAATGAACTTATTCTAGTCATAACATAGACTAGAATTATTATTATTATTTTAAAGAACGAGAATCTCCAAATTAAATATAGTTAATATATTTACGGAGTTGAAATTTTCGAGAATTTTTTATACACATTTTGGTTTTGATACTATTGCATATTCACTATTATTATAGACTGTATGCTTTGGACCCATTGTGCTATTAGCAGGAGCAGGCTTGGAATGATTTGTTTTCTTTCTAATAACACCATATCCAAGATGGCTATCATCTGCTAATCTAACAGCAGACATATCTTCAACAATATCATAATTAGACCATGCAGTGTCAACCACGGAACTATTTAAGGAAACATTGGAATGTGAATTTTGCGACGCGCTGTTAAAGTTTCCGAATTTATACGCACTTTTTTGACTCAGCTTACTCGCTGACCCGAAGTGTTCTAATTTATCGTAATCAGATTCCTCGTTAGATTTGCAAGATATGTGATTAATCGACTCTGCCACTGAATTATCCGTAATACTAGACTTACTCTTTGTAGAGTTCTGAGATGACAAAATAGGCATCATTGTTTCGTACTGGAAATCGTCCTCATTTTCTTTATCTTTGTCGCTATGTAATAAGGAAGTTGGTCTCTCCGTGTGATGTATGTTGTCTATACCGTGTGTTTTCCAAGCGTTATTTCTTACTTCTACTAGATCGTACGGGTGTCTCTCGTCGTCATCAAGTATCGAACTACCTATCGATTTCTGTGATAGATCAGGTGAATTATCTAGATTCAATGTTTTGTACTCTGCACACGTAGGTGAGTCTGATATTTCAGAATCTGTATTTTTCTTGTCTAACAAGCCCGTGAAAACATATTTTCGTGGCGGCTTTGCAGGCTTAGATTTCATGAGAGACAAAGAAGGTTTAGTAGATAAACTGGTATCTAAATTCGACGAAGAGTTCGATTGCTTTTGAGAATTTTGCGAAGATGAGAAATCAATGTCAATTAAATTGGCAGAACTATTTGGAGAAAGGGGTAACGCAGCTCTGGAACCAGCTTCCATAGCCAAGGCCGCGTGGTACTGAGCATCATTGCAATCGATACTCGGAATACCTTCTTCGTTCATTAATTTCTTCATTGATCTCATTTTCGCGTACATGCATCGAAAAATTTCCTGTTGACTGCTGTGTTCCAGACGAAAGGAACCCTCACCAGATTCACATTTTCTTCCTGCTTCAAAAATGAACTTGCCATCTTTGTAACCATATCTTCTGATGTAGCGATACGGCCACGTGAATAACACTATATCTCCGTCCATTAATTTCATATCAACCGCAGCTACTACAAGAGTATAATTCCTATTTTCCAAACCACATCGTTTAGATGCATCTGTCTCTGCAACTTTCACAGAAAACACTCCCTCCCCGCTGGTACAGTACAAATCATTATTTTCTTCTATAGTCTGGTTAGAAACACTGTCTTTAAAAGCTACTAACTGAAACGCGGTAATCCAATAACTCATATCTGATTCAGAGTAGCATCCAAAGTAATGGATCCCTGATTTTGTCACTACCTATATACGAAATCAGAGATGAATATAAAAGTGTTAAATCACACTCTTTGTACGCAAAGGTACTTTTTACTTACGGTAAACACGTGTGATTGGTTACTAGGTGCAATTTTGATGCACGCATCTAATGTAATGATGCGTGGACTATGCAACTGCAATACAGCCTCCTCCTGGTTGTCATAAATTTCTACGCGTTTGATCCCATAGTTGCTGGTTCTGAACAATTGGCAGAACCTTTTGTGCCATGTTTTCTATAACAGAACAACATCAGAGATTTACAACTTTGATAGTTTAATATTGGAAACATTTTATTGATGTACAGAGTGTATCGTAACATGTGGTTGTGAATCTGACAAGGCTTAGAATATTTGAAAAGTTGAAGAACTCTATAATATGGCAATTCAAGGCTTGTAGATGGGAAAGAGATGACACAAAAATGATACTAAGACTAAATAGAGTACATGTATATATATATATATATGTTTTCCATTGCTTTAGTGTTTCCAATACAGTGTAGAAGTGAGTATCACATCTCATACGATACACTCAGTGTCGATCAAAGTGTGATCAAACATTTCAGGGTCATGTGTCTCATAAACTTCAAAGCATCGACGTGAATAAAGAGTGACGTGTGTCACGGTCGAGCTAGTTAGTACACACTAGAAATGTCTGCAGCTTTGTAGGTTATTCCTCGAGGACGATTACGGATAAATAAACAGTTGGATCTTTCCACGATCCTGTCAACCAAGACAATAAGAAAAGGAGAGACCACGAAAGGTAAACGTTCGTCGATGGATCACGAAAACGTAGAACCGCAGTTCCTGTTGTTAACCAACCTTCAGTTGGCCTAGCATGCCCTGCGGTGGTAACAGGAGAATTCCTTGCAACAGAGGTTCCTCGGGCTCCATAGTATCCGCGGAACATCAGCAACCTCCTCGTGTTTGCACTAGGTGCGCGCCTTTGTCCCCCCGTGTAATTTCGAAAAACGGAATTTTTCCACTTTCACTCCCACTTTTTTTCAGCGCGTTCTATTCCTCTCACTGGCTCGCCTTTGGTGGTCTTCGCTTTCAGCTGGATCGTTAACGACGTTTCTGACAGTTTTCACGAACACGTTCAGCCCATCGCAACGTGCGGTGCTTGACATTGCACGAAAGGTTTGGAGCCCGACGTCAACGTCGACCAGATTTCCGGGAGAAAAATCGTCCGTCTCCGTGTGTGCGTGTCGCGCGCGAGGCGTACGTGCACGAGACGTATGGTCGCTGCATGGGCTCCTCGACTAGCGATGGGATCAAATACCTTGCAAGTAGCTTCCTAGGGATGGAATTAAGTGCAATAAGTTCTAACAGTCGGTATTTGCATTGCGAACTTGGATTTTAATTATTAGAATTAAAGAAAATAAATTGAACTTTTATTATACTTATTTATTAAAGTGAAAAAAGGAAGAAATAAAATATACGATAATTATATGAAAGAAAGAAATGTAGACATTGGAAACACGCATGTTTATAATGCTTGCTGTCTTTGAGTTCAAGATTGCAGCCAGATCTTCCAGGACTACTACTTTATTCTTTTTAATATATTCAACAAATCCTTGTAATAAATTTTCTTTATTTTCCTGTTGCTCCTTGTCATACCTTTCATCCTCTATGCTAAATGCTTCCTTCATTTTTAAATATTCTTCATAGTCTCTCTTTTCCTTCTCCTCTCTTGCTTTCTTCTCTGGTTAACTGAACTTTTATTATACTTATTTATTAAAGTGAAAAAAGGAAGAAATAAAATGTATAATAATTATGTGAAAGAAAGAAATGTAAGACATTGGGAAACACGCATGTGGCTATCATTAGCAGATGCACACACTCTAATGTTAGTTGCAGAGGAAAAAAAGACAGCATAAACCAATGCAGTTAACCACGTAAATACAAAAGTAATGAAGTAAACATAATACAAAGATATTTTAACAGTACTCGTAAGAAATAATATTTTCGGAGAATTCGAGAACGTTTTCAGGAGAATAATCGTGCCTTGATATAAGGACGGACTTGCCCCTCGATATAACGCAGCGAATCAGCCACCACCACTATTTGTTTTTAAATATTGCGAGCCAATCGTCGACCGGCTGGTGGTTAAATAAATAAGAATCGGTTGGCGTTGTAGTAACTAAAATTAATACTGATATATTTTTCAATATATTTTTGGGAGAGTGTCATGGATGGATTGGTGAGGTCTCGGTGATGAAAACGAGTCCAAACATGGCCCTGTTTGGGGTACTTTTAATTATATATTAAAAAAATTGCCGAGGGTTTATAAATAATTGCTTATATTTAAAAGTAAATTGAACGGGTTCGTGTTTGGACTCATTTCCATCGGGAACGCCTCACGAATCTATCATTGATCATTTTCGTTAGGATATCATGAAAAAGATAATAACCGTAATTGTTACTGGAAACGTTATATCGAGGGATTGCACTTTCATGTTTGAGAGAATCATGTAATATTGCTCCAATGTTGCAGGAATATTACAATATCGCATTAAACCTTGTACAACATAGCAAAATACTGCTTTTACTTATAGGATAGAGAATTCGAAGAGGTTGAAACTTCTGGATTCGAGTACTATTTGCAATAAATTTAATTCTTTCAACTATCGAAGTACTCGTGTGTACATTTTCGAACGCTACAGGCACTTGAATGCTCTGCGAATTCAAATGTTCGAAGCATTATACCTTGGATATTGGAATTGACTCGGATTCGTGAGTGCACATTGCACTTGATACCATCCCTATCCCTGACACATTGGAACTGACGGAGCAATAAGAGGCACGCACGTCCTACGTCCACCGCGATGTCGGCCGAATTGTCACGAACGGATGTAGGAGCGCGACTATTCCCTCGAGATAACTCCGCCTGGCTTTTGTTATTTCAACTCGTCAGTCATCAACAATGTTTGCCTCGAATTTGTTATCGTTCGTTGTTACGCCGAGCTCTTTCGCTTGGTTCGCTATGGAATTCCATGCGCGGTTGGGCACGAAGACAATGGCGATTTAAATTCTGCTCGTCAATTTCCTTTGATCTACGAGACCGTCGATCATTTCGAACATAAAAATGTGCTTGGAGTTTAATAAATCGAATTGAGTTGGGGCACTGCGATGTATCTGTGAGTGTTAATATTTATTCACCTACTTCTAGCGATAAAAATCATTTAAATGAGAATTAAGTTACGTGAAATTAACACCAGTTACGAGACAACAAGGTTGCCACTTTTTATTTTAAATTTGAAGCCGTGTAAACAAAAGATTGAAGTGGTTCATCATTAAGTCCACCACTTTCTTTTTTTTTTTCAATGTAAGACTGTCCTGTACTGTTTCGAGGATTACCACAATTTTTCGGATACGATAAACATGATAACTAATTCTTGTTTTGCTTACATTTGGATGTAGTATTAACTCGATGAGATTGGCGTGACCTTGGGTTTGGTACTACTAGTTTTATTCTTAATAATAATATTCGGTATTAAAATGTGCGACGAAGAATAAAATCGCAGAGCATTGACTCATTTTTCCTATTGGCGACAACAACGCGTAGGTTGCAATAATGCACCGCCGTCATTTGCTTTATCTCTGATTCCACTACACGGAAGTGGTGTACCGCTGCGTTCCACCGATATGAAACAATATAATTGTCTGGCGCGTTGACGGGCACGCGTAGACAGTCTAATAGCACTAACCGACGATGTCTCCTATGTACAGCTATCAGGGACGGACTTAGAAGGCCTTCGTGAATTACTCAACCTTCTTCACACTTTTTTTACAGCTAACTAAACTATGTCTAAAATTTGATTGTGACTAAATAAATTCAGTAAAATTTAATTGCTCTTATCTAAGCAATCAAGCTTTACATTATAAAATGGTAGAGTTCTCCATTTTTCAGTAAGAATTGATTCTATATACAATCAACACTTTCTATGCACTTATACAGGACCTCAAGCTGTAAGAAATGATTGAGTTTTATTGGGTTGTCCGGAAAACAAATAACATGTATGCATCCCTTAAAAAGTGGAAAGGGCGTGGAACAAAATGGCACCTATGTAATTCAATAAATATATATTAAAAGTCAAACCTGTTTTTGAATTTTTCTTAGAAATTAGCACGAACTTTCTGGATAACCTAATACAAAGAGACAAAGTCATATAACTTAACTATAACACCTAATGTACTAATCTAGCACATGATCATACTTTACATTCATTTAATTCTTGCTTTATTTTACTTTGCATTTGTTTACATATTTCTTTTTATAATTCTCCTATTAAGGATGCCAATCAAAGCTACAGCTCCTGAGAATCTTCATGGAATAGCATTGACCCACATTATAAACACGTTACCCCAATCATTTCTGTTTCTTTAACAGAATTACTGTTAACAATTGCTGAAGTTGGGGGCGGACGGTGGAACAGTGTGCAGCGTAGCCCGGGTTCGAATCCCGGTCGTCTGTCCCAGTTTCTCAAGGCATGGCTAAGAAAAAAATGTATGGAAAGTCTGTTGAAGAAATAAGAAAAATGTAAAACTAACCAAAGAATATATAACAGAATGCCACAAAATAGGAAGGATAAAGAAGTAAAAAGTAAGTTGAATTTTTCTTAAAGCAATGGTTTATGCGAAATAAGATCATGCAAACGTGCCTACAAAAATTGAAGGACTGTGGCTTATTTTAATGTAAGAAAACATGTAATATTATAAATATAAAAAGATACATATATGTAACGGAAAATATGAGTGCAATATGTGAATACACATGCGCTTAAAAAATAACCAACTGCTGAAATTTATTTAAAAATTAAATAACCTCTCTGCCTCGATGGCAAGCTCCTCTCACGAGTGGCCTTATCATCAAATCCGTGTTCCCTGTGGCGGGATTGGGCTGCGTTCGGTTGTATACGTTGCTGTTGTATGTAATTTCGCAATCAGCTTGCAGCCACACGCAACTAGACCAAACTATGTCCTACTCCAATTCCACGGGGATATTCGATCGTTTCGCGTTAAGTTATTGAAGAATTGACCTTTCCTGTGATTCGCGGTGCATCGGGTTTACATTAGCTCCGATCGGGGCACACTAGCCGCGCGTTTGTATTCTGAGGAGGTTGTAATAACGAATCGGCCAAACTAATGAAGTGATACATTATTCACGGTTGTCCTCGGCTATATATCGCCGGAACGATACAGCTTGCGCGTCAATTCGCCCGATAGAAATGATATCGGTTTTGTTCCTACTCTTGACCGTCAACTATGGCCACAGCTTCAACGATTTTCCATCCTTGATTGCCGCGAACGCCACGATGGGTACGAGAGAATTTATTCTGGAAAGACTTTACGAGCTATTTAATAACAAAGTTAAACGATAAAGTTAAAGTATCAGTGTGAACCCGTGGCTTATTATACAAGCGATTACTATTCGATTCTCGTTGAACTAACTAATTTGTTTTCATTTTTCACGTGAGCGATAGTGTCAGTGGTGGCTATAGAAAGATGTGAACTGTGACTTGTTGGGTAGATTCTGGTAGAATTTTTTTTTTTTTTAAGTTAGTAGCTTCGATGTCGGAGTCAAACGAATAGGATTTTTCTGAACAGCGGTGATGGTCGACAAGAATTTCTTCGACAACAAGGAGGAGCACAGAAACGCTGTGGAGTCCGTCCTCGAGTTGATCACGGACACCGTGAGGACGGAGATGCACCTAGGTGGTATCGCGGTTCGTATTTTCCGCGACGCGGACGTCGATCTGCGACAAGGTAAGCGAACACGAGCCCCGATCGATCGATAGCATGATTAATCGCCACGGTGGTATCATGATCTCGATGCTTGCGTTAAGATTACACGATACTTCTATCCATCGCGACGTGCTACCGAACCTGGCGCCTGCACGAGACTGCACGAAAGAAGAATATTATACATTTCGCCATAACAGGTATGTGGACGAAGGATTCGTTTGATTCTAGATCCAGATTGTTCCCAAATTTCGTATTTGAAAGCGCAGGGAAAGTATACATGGTATTAACTAAAATATAAGATCTTTTCTACAAATCAGTATTCAGGATCGATTCCTCGCGGAAAAAGGAACCGAAAAGTCCTTTACCATTTTGCAATCGGAAGTTTCGTTATTTAGATACGAGCATTTAAAGTTTAAAGCGCACCATTTTGTATTCTAGTCAGCTGATCGCGCATGCGCGCACCCACACGGAGACCGCGTGTCTATGGGTTCGCACGCGCAAAGACTTTAATTACTCGTGTCTCGATAACGAAGCCTTGGACTGCAAAGTCGTAAAGGACTTTTCGATCTCTTTTCTTATAAAGAATTAACCCTTTGCCCTCGAGAGGTGACTCTCGGTCACCACCAGGTTTGACGCAGTGAATCAACCAACAATTATGTTTGTTTAGATTTTTTTAGAATTCGAAGTTTCATAAATAAATCGATTGTCGGTGAAGTAAAGGTGACCTGATTCTCAAATCTCAAATTAGTTTGCGATCACGAATCCTGATTGAAAATGCACTCGTTTCAAGATCCAGACTGTCCCCGAATTCCGGACGTCGACGGCATAAGCGTTCCCATGATAGTACCTGGCGAGGAACTGTCCCAGATCTTCCTCGACCTGAGGATGATGAACATCCTGTCCTGGAATGTGATCAACATCCTCCACGACGACACTTTTGGTGAGGAAATTCTATTGGTAGCGATATTGAAGTTTCTTAACACTTTCGCTGCGGACGAAAATAAGTAGCTGTTCGTTGGGAGCTGCAATTATGATATTTTTTTAAATAAAACATTTCTTGTGTAGAAATCCAATGACTTTAAAACGTATTACAGTTTGACAACGAATTATTTATTGTCTGACTTTTACAACTGTCTCGACCGAACTGAACTCCGAATTATTATATTATAAATAACAAATCACACCGCGTTCCCACGTAACCATTGCATACACGGATACACTCAGACACTTACCCTCATATTATATATCACACTTTTACACTTGCAAATGTTCTAATATGATTATTTTGAAAAACATATATTTGTGGCAACTTATTTTATATATAATATGATTGTCGAACAAAAAAAAAATGAAAACTGAAAAATAATAAAAACAACCATATATATTTTCAGTTGGACGCACACGTGCGTCATCCGCTCTTACCCTAAGATTCAGTTTAGCATCGCCAGGTGTTTAATGTAGAGGCCTGTTTCAGATAGGGACACGATCACCAGGGTGATGAAGGCCATATCGGACAAGCTGCCCAACGAACGACCAAGTCTGATCTCCAGGTCGATCTTCACCCTGAAACACGACGTCACGGAGAGGGAGAGGATAAGCTCCGTGAAGAAGGTGTTGGATGATTTCCACGTGGAGCAGTTGGGACGCTGCTTCCTGGTGATCGCCACTTTCGATATAGTCGCCGATGTTATGGAAGTGGTGAGGATTTTGTTTATTTGGAGACTGAAAAGAGGTGAAAGAAACATTAAGAAACATGGATTCGAAAAGAAACGTTAGCTCGATATAAAAATTTCTGGTTTTCGATCACTCGTTCCAACGATCGCTAGTTGCATAACGTTTCTAGGAATCTATGGAGACCATAGTCATTTCAAAGTTTCAAGTCTCTTTACCAATCACCTCGGATAATTTCCTCTCCTCTTTTTTTTTATTTTTATTAGACATTCGAAGACAGATCCCGCAAATTGCTTTTTAACGATTCGCGTCAACTTGAAACCATAATCGAGGTGTTACGGCGCAGTACTCGATTACCGTGAACGGTGGGTTCAATTACGAAACTTTCTTTGTTCTCTTTTTTGCGCCTCGAAGGCGAGGTCCTTGAAGATGGTGCATCCCGGTAGCCAGTGGTTGTACGTCATCACCGACAGCGCCGAGCAGAACGCCACCAACATGACGACCTTCGTTGATCTATTAGCGGAAGGTGGAAACGTGGCTTTCATGTACAACGCGACTGAATTCGGCGACTTCTGCGAAGTAATGATCGATATTCTTATTTTATTAAAAAATTCGTCTTAGAAAATGTTCTAATACCTGTATTAAAAACAGTAAGTATAAAGTGCTGTATAATAACAGGGTTAAAACTTACTGAGAACTCTTTGTAATTCTACTTCCATGCCAAGAGGTTGAAACTAATTGTAATCTTTTCTAATCTACTATCCGAAGTGCTTAGATGTAACAATGTATTTCTTGCACAAGGCATTGTGTTTTTGAAACGATTCATTCAACTATTGCATTAAAAGAACAATATACATTGTAAATTTTAAAACTGCTATTGGAAATGTGTGATTTTAAGAAAATTATTCAATATAATTTAATATAAAGGAAATAGAAATTATTTCGTACTTTTAAGCAATTATATCTAGAACTGGTGAGTATTCGTATACATTAACTAGAAATTATGCAATCAACACTCGAGTGCAAAGGGTTAAGTCTCAACGCAAGATCAGCCTCAGAGTTCGATCAAACAATCGCCCAAGAATTTGCGATTTACATGCGACAAGTAATTGTTGCTAAGACTTTGGGTTCCACCAGGCCAAGTTCACATGTTTCGTCGCGAAGCTGGTCAAAGCGCTGTCCAGAACCTTGGACTACTCCCTGATGAACGAGATCGAGCTGCGAAATAGGGCAGGCTTGGAGGACTTCGAGATCATCAAGCTGACAAAAGCGGAGAGGAAGCGCGAGATACTGAAGAATATCAAGGTCAATGATCCGAACACAGTCTGTAGATGAAGTTTAGGGGATTCGAGGAGGAGTAAAATCGAAACTGCGTTTAGATACACCTCACCCAAAACTTGCCAGATCCTAAGGATGGCTGCAGGATGTGTTTGCTGTGGAGGTTCTCCTCCTCCATCACTTGGGGCAATTTCTTTCCTCGCGAGAAAAATATCGCTCATCTTCTGGACGTTGGGACGTGGTCGCCTAAATTTGGAGTCGACTTGACGGACGCTCTCTTTCCTCATATCGATCACGGTTTCAGGGGCATCGCTATACCGATCACGACGTACCACGTGGGTAAACGTTTGTCAGCTGAAATGAGAAAATTCCAAAGATAGTATACTCTGATTATATAGATTAGTTAGATCTTAGAATTTATTTTATTATTTTAGAATCCACCGTGGCAGATAATCTCCGTGAGCAGCACGGGTAAAGCGACGTACGACGGACTGATCTTCGACGTGGTCAACTACCTGAGCAAGAAGTTGAACTTCACGTTTAACGTGATTGTCCCGGAAATGGACAAGATAGCGAAGTCCTGGAACGATTCACGGTTCGCCAAGCTCGGAGACGTAAGACGCATACATATTCATGTTCTACAATTCTACAATTCGTGTAGAATAATTAAGCGATTAATAAAAACAAACCCGAATACAAGGGAAAAATGAAGAATTTCACAGGTTGTTCCAATAAATTGTTTCTGATGTTTGATAATCTCGTAAAAATAAAGAACTAGGTTTACAATCCACATCACGTCCAAATATCCGACTAGTTGGTAATTCTAATGATATTTGAATAATATTCGAACGAGTGATTCGGTGAATGAATCGCAGAGATGAATTAATTTTTCCGTGCAGAGTGTCAACGAAATGACGATGTCGAGCACGAGGAAGGTACCGCGGGAAGTGATCGACTATGTTCGCGACAAGAAGGTCCTGATGGCCGCCTGCGCGTACACCGTGAACGAAAATGGGAAGAGCGCAATCAATTTTACGGTACCCATTTTCCTGCAAACGTATAGCTTTTTAACTTCCAGGCCCGAGCAGCTGTCGAGGGCGCTTCTGTTCGCCTCGCCGTTCACCAAAGAGGTTTGTAAACATACCTCAGTTGACACAGCTTTGCCCAAAGCGCCATTTTTCGCTCACGAATTTTCCATCTTGCGATAAAAAATTATTTACAGACGTGACCGTCAATACTTTATTTGGAAATTAAAAATAAGGTTAATATTCTTGTGTATTCTATAATAAATCATAGATTCCAGAATCGATGCCAAGACCAAACAGAATATTAATTAACATACTGCGGATCTTTATGCAAAATAAAATCTTTGTAAACGAACTCCGCAAATATTATAACGTGATCTTTAATTTCAATATTTTTCGTATCGATGCATCCTGTGTGCATTTCGTACTTTTACATATTTAAATTTTTTATAAACGCATAAAAGTCCACGGTCTATTAATTAAATTGCCACTGGAAATTATTTCACCTAAAGGTGATTTTGTTTGAATTCATTTTGCCACGTTTGCAGTCCAAACGCGAAGGACCTTCCACAGTCGCAACATTAAAGAGACTCGTCGATCTATTTAATTTCACTTGTCATCGAGCCGCGTAAAAGGACGGGAACTAAACGACGCCGTTACGCAAAAGCTGTTCAGAGATATTTCGTCCAGGCTCTTAGCGTTTCGCTAACGTCCCGACATTCCGACGCCGTAATAGCGCGCAATGACAGGATTATAAAGATTGTCGTCGTTTAGTTCGGTATTTTATGCGCTCGAATGCCTCCTAACGCGTCCTCTGGCTTTTAGACGTGGGCCTGTCTGGCCGTAGCCATTATCATAATGGGTCCGATCCTGTACATGATCCACAAGTACAGTCCCTACAGCACGAAGACCTCGGGCCTGAACTCGTCCTGGCAGTGCGTGTGGTACGTGTACGGGGCGCTTCTTCAACAAGGTATCATTTTATTGTCCCTTAAGGGGATATGTACAGTTCACGGTGCGTTTTCTGCGAATTTTATATGGCTGGAAGGTTTTTTTCTATATCAAAAGTTTTATTCTCGAAAACGTAAGGAAAAGCTCCAGAGTTTGTCGATGGCCAGGTCAATGCAATTCCTTTGATGGTTCTGGTTGTTTTTGGGAAATTTTCCTAAGGGAATATGTCTATCGATAAATAGAAGATGAATGGTTTAATTGACACTGTAATATTAGTTGTAGAAAGGATAGGAATGATATACTAGTGAGATGATATATCACCATAGGTGAGATGATAGTAGTAGGAGCAGGAGATCTAGAGGTTAGGAGTCATTGGTGTCGCGGTTCCTGTTAAGAGGGTGTCCCATATTTTTCTAGGACCCGTTTGTAAGGGTTAACAAAGTTATATAAAGCCACAACATAAACCGAATTGAGTACAACAGTTTATCACTTAACTCTTTAGTCTATAACAACGCGTGTGAGACACGTGATAAGGAATAATTCGAGTCTAACACGAAAAGCACGAGTCAGACACGTCGTGTATGAATGTGCACAAGAGAATACCTAAGTAACTATGGCACGCGTGGTTCGAGAGAGTAAATCGTAGGTCAAGGGTGTTAAATGAGCAAAAATTACTCACAAAGTTATTATCGACAACAAAAAAATGGGGTTGCAAATATGAAGTAACAATAACATCGAAAGTAACAAATATAAACAAGGAAAGCTTTAGGTTCAACAAACATGCTGGGAATGATTCACATCGAGTATCAAAAATTCCAGGAGGTATGTATTTACCGCAGTCGGACAGCGCGCGTCTCCTGATCGGCGTGTGGTGGTTGATCGTGATGGTCCTGGTGGCCACTTACTCCGGAAGTTTGGTCGCCTTTCTGACGTTCCCAAGGATGGACGCGTCCATTCTGACCGTGGAGGACCTCATAGAGCGAAAGGATACGTTGACCTGGAGTTTCCCCAACGGCAGCTTGCTTGAGGTGTACCTGAGGAACGCGGACGAGCCGAAGTATCATATTCTCTTGTCTCACGCGCAAAAGCACAACGACACGGAGGAAGAGGAATTAATAGAGCGCGTGAAGGAAGGCAAACACGTCCTGATCGACTGGAGGAGTTCCCTCAGGTACGTTCGAGAATCGATGATTAATCGATGATGACTGGTTCGTGGTCTCGAGGATGATCAGAGAAACGAAATTAACGGTTTCGAATATTAACTGGTGGGAATAGGTTCTTGATGAGAAAACACTTGCTACTGACCGGAGGTTGCCACTTTTCCATGAGCGCGGACGAGTTCTTGGACGAGCCCATCGCCATGATCATCCCGCAGGGGAGCCCCTATTTGCCAGTAATCGATGCAGAGTAAGTTGCGCGACGATTCCTGGAATAGGAGAATATTTACGTAACGAAAGTTGTCTATCGTTGCTTCCCTTGCTTGACACGTTGACCGTCAGACTAATACTCTTGAAAATTTCTACTGTGATTAAGTATTCTTTCCAGGCTATTGGAAACTACATAATCGAACATTTATGTATCATTTATTTTTATAACTTCGTCGAAGTTTAAGAGTTTCGTTCGAATTTATTGTTTCTGGTACTTGACATTCAGAATTAATTTTGTTTGTTCTTCAGTGAAAAGCACCGTCGCTTATATATGGCGATCAACGTGTTAAGTAAGTAGCAGATGGTACGTTGTTTAAACGAGTACGTTTATTGGACGCAAGAACGCAACATATTTTAATTTATGGAACAGATTGCATCGAATGCACGAGTCGGGTTTGATGCACAAATGGATCACCGAGAGGATGCCAATGAAGGACAAGTGCTGGGAAGCGTTAAGCAGCAGCCAGGCGGTGATTAAACGAAAAGTGAACGTGGCTGACATGCAGGGGATATTCTTCGTACTCTTCATGGGTAAGATTATTTGTTTCTCACGATTTTCCAATCATATTTTAATTGTTAACTATATTCTGTCAATTGTATTCTGTCTCAGGCGCGACGTTGGCCTTGTTCCTTCTACTCTGCGAGTTCTATTGTCACAGACGCAAGATAAACAAGGAACGCAAGCTGATTCGTCCGTTTGTTTCCTAAAATCATCTTCAAGGACCCGTATCAGGTCAAATCGATCATTTCTGTAGCCTTAAAAACGGAGATTTTGATGGTATGGAGATATCATGGGGAAACTATGACTTAAATCTCTTTCGATTTCGACTGGCCTATCACATATTTTAATATCATCAATATTCCTGTTATGGAAGTGCAAAAGTGACTAATTTGACGTAAAATGGTTCGTACAGTCCTGCAAATTGTTTTCGCTGCTCTCGCCAACTTCCCGCTATCCAAACAGCGGTTTCCTCGCGATAAACGGAGCCAGCGCCTCATTATGCGGCCAGTCGCATTTCTTCGGTCCATCTCGCGCGAATTGCCCGTTCCCTTTTTCCTTTTGCAATTAGCGTCTCTTTCTGTGGTCAGGACTGGCAAAAAAGACCGCTCTTGCTCAAATCTTGTTAATATCTTTCGCCCGACGCTCTGCCCTGCGACCTGGTCCTTTTCCATCCTCCAAAGAAAAATTAAAATTAAGAAAGAACTATTTTAGTTTAATATAAAGTGACACGATCAGTGTATTATTATTTCTTTTATTTAAGAATGGAAATTACTAATGCGACGTCACGTTAGCTCTTTGCACTCGAGAAGTGACTCTCAGTCGCTATTAGCAAATTTATCAGCAATAATGCTTCTCTAGGTTTAATTTCTTTGGAACTCAAAGTGTCAATAAAATGATTATCGACGAGGTAAAGGTGACCGTATTCTCAAATCTAGATAGCTTAGCATTCGTGGCAATAGAATGCTAAGAAAGCATCTTGGGTTGCTGGTAGATACGAGAAAAAAAGGCCACGAGTGCAAAGGGTTAACACGTGACCGCCATTTGTGGGCGACGGTGCTCTTTCCTAAGGAACTAAGTTTATTCATTCTTAAGGCAAGCTATGGAAGAAAATAAATCCAAGTGGAATTCGTGAATGCGATTTGGTTAGAACAGTAAGTAGATCGTGTGGTTTTCGATTGTTTCGAAAGAAAATTTTGAACTTTGTAAAGATTTTCACGAGTGGTGGTCAACGCGTTCGAGTTAGTTCCAGAAAAATAGGAATTGTAAACGGATATTAAACCAGATGTAATCGATAGGTATCGATAAAACTGTCGAGCGTCTCAACGTCTGACGTCATGTATCGATAGTATCTGAGCACGTCTCGGTCCCATCGCTAGCCTACGGACATCCGAGAGAGGTATGACAATTACCATCACGAACGTCTAATTTGTGGGTAATGGACGGCACCGGATATTGCGCGGATATCCACGCAACGTCCGACAGCGACAGTGCTTCAACGTTTTTCACGATGGACGCCTGCTGGCGTGTCCGTGACGTCGATTTATTCGCACCTGAATAGCGAGCGTGACTCTCCGAATCGCCGTGTTCGAGTCCTTATTATCGTAATAAGTCGCAATTCTACTCGGAGAAAAGTATACGAGAAAGCGTAAGGCAAAATGAGTTCGAAAATGTTCGTGGAATTATGATAGAATTATGCGTGGAATCAAATCAAGCAAATATGTTCGATGTAAACGTTAATTACGGAGGGATTAAAAAATAATTATGTCTTAAAACTCTCTAGTCAGATCGATGAAATTTTGTTTGAGTGGAGATGTGAGTAGTATAAATAAAAATCCGAGTTATTTGGCGAATCTATATTTTGAGATATAAAGTTTCGAGTTCCGAAAATGTAGAAAAGAAATTGTTTCCAAGTTACTTTTTAAAGGTTTCTTTGACCTGGATAATGAGTCTTGAGGTGAGAAGCCTCGTCTTCCTCCATTGTTCCTTTTTAGGGGAACCCAAACTTGGTGTTTATTAACGAACGATAAATTAACGATTGTCTTAGGAGGAGAAAATAGGCGTTCATTGTTAAACACTGATTCTTGATGCGTTTGGCAACGATCTGTGGAAGAATCTCGCGGTAAAAGTCACGGTGTTACATAACGAATCAAGCCACTGGGATTCTCCCGCCTGCATTAGTTGAAACCAGGTCCTCGCGTAGCTCTTTGCCATGATGAATGGGAGAATAATCGAGGCACTGGTATTCTATATATTCTGTAACGGAAATTACGCCCTCAAGATTTTAATACCGTAATCAATTCTGTCAAAAATTTCAGGTCTACAAACTGATATGTAAACATTTATATGTACAAAGACAAATTCAAAAACTAAAAAATTAATAAAAAATTATCCTCGATTATTCATGAGAATATTTTATGAATATAATTTTTTTCTTACCACTTATTTAACTATTATAGTACGTAATAGTTGAAAACATTGAGCTAACTAATCGTGGTGTTAAAATTGAAATAACAAGATCTCCATAATAGACTAATGAATCCGTTTTTGCATTGGTTCCACGATTATTAGGAGCTGTCACTTTCCTCGACACATTGGCTCACGTTTGGTATGATCGTCCATAGTAATTGCTACGAATTAATTTCGGTCCTTACTCGAATCCTCGTTACAATGAAAGAGGAGCTACTACGAGCGTTGAGCAAGACTTATGACGCGTATGATTCCGCCGGCGCATGTTACGTTACGGTGGAAGTTGCCACAACCAGTTACTTTATTAAGATCAGAGTATAGAAGAAGAATGGGCATTGCAAGTGTGCGAACACCGGAGAGCCTAGAAAGGTCGGATTCCGTGTTGCACCTCGAGGATAAAAAACACAGACATAGAACTCACATTCTACATGAAAATTCACCTGGATCCTAAATATTTAATTAAAAATTTCACACGGCAACATATTCTCACCATACAAGTTCAATTATGACCCAAAAATCAATTTTATGCCTATAAACTTATTTATAGGTTTTTACCTATTACCTAAACATTTACATGGGACAAAGAATTCATCCTTATATACACTCAACATAAAAATTCAATTATGATCCAGAAATCAATGTTATGCCTATAAACTGATTTGTAGATTGAAAATTAACGTTCGTTTCAAAAATTCACTCATTATCTAAACATTTATATGGGACAAAAAATTCATCTTACCACATCCTCACCATAAAAACTTAATTATGATCCAGAAATGAATCTTAAGCCTATAAATTGATCACTAAATTGAAAATTAACCTTCGTTTCAAAAATTCACCTACCAAAAATTCACCTTTAAAAATTCAATGATGACTCAAAAGCTTCGTTCTTACATACCCTCAAAATAAAAATTCAATTATGATCAAAAAATGAATCTAAAGGCTATACATTGATCTATTAATTAAAAATTAACCTTCATTTCAAAAATCTACCTATTAAAAATTCACCTGTAAAAATTCGATCACGACTCAAAAAGCTGCCTCAACCCTACAAATTGGCATCCAACCAAAAAATTCACCTTCATCCGAAAAATTCAACCTTAAAAAATGAATGTCCACCTGGAGAATTCCTCTTCCTCCCCGAAAACGTGATTTCTTGTTTCCCCTTTCGGAGAGCATCGCTTGCACGCGTCGAATCCGCCGCAGGATCCACTGAATAATTCATCCGCTGGAACCTCCTTCTCCATCCGAGCTTCCCGTTCTCCAGGGAACCTGTAACCCTAGCGCTTCACCGTGGGTGGAAGGGGAAGGGCGAGAGCGCGATATGACGGCGTACATAGACACGGGTTTATCTACCTGACGACCTTGCCGTTTAAAAAATCCAAGAGTGGCTGGCAGGGCCTCGAGCGGGCGGCGTGCACCATCCACGAGCCAGTTCAGACGCGGACCGCGGACGACTAGGACTAATCCTAATAGAGGCGTTCTCCCCGCGACACGGAAAACGCACCGCGGCGCGTCTCTGGTATCCACCAGGTGAATCGAAACCAGTTGACGCGTGTGTTCTATGCGCGTGGATCGCGCTGCATCCTCCGCCAGTGATCGACCAACGCTTTAACATGGGAACTGCGGTACCCTGGCTGATCCTGCTGCAGCGTACGTATCCTGTTCCTTGGAATGGCTTTCCTCCATCGTTACGGCACACTCGGGACCTGGAGAGATTGCGCTCCCGGATGGAATTCGTATTTAGTGATCAGAATTTTTGGAAGAGCTCGTATCGCGGCGTTGGACTTTGTATAGATTCATTTTACCAACAACGTCGCTAGAAGAGTGTTTTGTGAATTTTATAGTTTGGAAATGTGTGTGTTTTTTTTTTTAGACGCGGAGTTCTAGTAAAGATCAATTTTTCTGACACTCTTTGCGCCTGTAAGATTCAATCTGTACTAGCGTAGACATCAAGTCTACGATAATCATGTTTTAATAATCTCTCTAATAATATTAGCTAGAAGATAAGAGTTTTACCATTTAGAGTCCCAATTAATTCAGACCTAACCCAAAAGACTCGATCGCTTGAAAATTCTATCATTCTACCTATCCATTTTTAAATAAATTCCTCCCGTATTTATCCTCCGTCGATGGTCTGAATTTACTTGGTAACGTGACTATTTCCACGTCGAAATTCCCGAGCAGTGTCGTCTGCGCTCGTCCACGGCTACGACACCGCGGAATTCGACGGCTGGTATCAACCGGTTCCCCATCGACCAGTCGACATCATCACGGACGTTATTAACGACCTAGGCGTGCGGATTCTGCAGCAGTACACTGGCCACGGGAACGTCGCATTCTCGCCGACAGGGGTTGGCTTCGTCCTGGCGGCGTTGTACGAGGGCTCAGCTGGCAGAGGAAGACAGCAGATCGCCGATGCTCTGGGTCTACCACGGGATAAGGACATCACCAGGCTGGGATTTCGGGACATCCATCGCAGGCTGCGGGTGAGACACTTGCGAGGAGAATACATCCAAGTTGGACGTTATTCCAATTACAATCAGTCGTTTAAGGACCTCTATGTCTATTGAAGAAATTTGTCTGAATTAAACGATAGGCTTGACGTAAGTTCTTGTAAGTTTTTCATTATAAATATATACATGAATAAAGTTTGCATATAATTGTAATGAAAGATTTATTTGGAAACACCAAACCTGTTATTTAATTTATATGTGTCTTCGATAGACATAGAGGGTACGAATATTTATGGAACTGACTGTAATTTGTATTTCGAGGAGTTTCATGGGAATGAGTTTTATTTAAACGAATTTTTCAGTGGAGTCTATTTTTATTCGAATGGATTTTTATTCCAGTCAATCTTTATTGGAATTAGTCCCGGATAAAAGTAAAACTTAGTTCTGCATCCACACTGGATACCGAGAACTCTGAATAAATATTCGAATCAGGTTTATTCCAATACGATTCGATATATTATTCGAAACGAAATTTGTAACGTTCAAGCAATGGAAAAACAGAAATATGAAAAATGTAGAGCCACAGATTTCAACAGACAATCATATAAGGCCTTAAACCAATCGAAAAATGATCACCTCCTAAACACCTAAACTAAAGAATTTAACTAAACTCGAGAGAATTATTCACAACGTCCCCTTCGGTTACGTAATTGTTACGTAATACCATGCAGTAATTAGACCGCTGGTTAATTTTAAGCTTCAACGAACCCGAATTTCTCTTCCCTAAGTGTCGATTTCTCTTTCGCTCGATCGCTTTTCTAAAACGGCTCGTGCGATCATTGACGCTGACGATCACGCAGAATTCAATGGGATCATTTTCTTGTTCCAAGACTTATCTGAACGCGGATGGCTTCCTCGGCGGTCTGACTCTGAATCAAGAGAACACGAGACTGCGTCCAGAATACGAGGACATCTTGAGATTCTATGGGTTCGACCTGTCCGTCCCTGAGGACGAGGCTAACGAGACCACGACCGTACCTGAGACGACCATGACGGACCAACCAGCGACAGAGACCACACCAGTCCAGGATGAAACTACTATATTGGCTACTGAATCTACTCAAGAGAGTACCAGTGAACCTATGACGTCGACTACCCCAGCTGTAGAGCTGATAGGGAGGACGATGAGCACAGCAGACGTCCAGGACAGACTGACCCAGCAGACAACCTCTGCTACCACAATTCTAACGGACTCGACCACACCTGCTACTCTAGCTAGCCAACCCACGACCGTGTCCCTAGAAACATCCCCCATGACACCTGAAACCCCTACAGTCACACCTTCCGACGCAGCCACGACTACTGCGGCCACTGTTCAACCCACGATTCAAAGTCCAAGTACGACAGAGCCTGCTCAATCTACCCTGATGAGCACTACCTTGGCCACCACTCCAGGAACACCCGTCGAGACCACTGTCACCACAACTGTACCAGACTCGATGACCACAACGATGACCATGCCAACAACTGTATCGACGACTATCACCACCATGATGCCCATGGATGCAACAATGCCTGCTGATAGCGGAATGGTCCCAAGTTCGTCGAACCAAAGGCTGACTCAGGCAAATCAGACGATGAGTGGCTCGACGAGCGGACCAGCTGCGGATGAGAATACCGTTTTAACGGGCACCATTAACAATCAGACGGCCTCGAGCGAGATGGGATCTACCGATACGCCAGGGACGACTGCTGTTACAGGTGAAACGGGGTCGAATGGACAACCCGCCACTGCTTCCTCGACTGTCAGCGCGAGGAGGAGGAAGCGTGGCGCGAGGAGCCCCAGGGGATTCTTCTCCAGCTATCCAGGTGTGGAACGTGACTCTTATGGTCCTTTTCTTTTGGTAGAGATCTGTAGGATTGGTAGGATTCATGCTTGGGTTGATGCTTGGTCTAGGAAGGTTTGAATACTGGAGTTGATGAACGATGAAGTTGGACTAGGAGATTGCTGTCTGAAGTGATCATGGTCACTTACAGTCAGTCCTATAAGTATTCCTCTATGTCTATCGAAGAAATATGTCTAAATTAAATTGTGAGTTTGATGTTTCCAAATAAGTTCTGCATTATAAGTATATACATGAATAAACTTTGCATATGTTTATAATGAAACATTTATTTGGAAGCATGAAACCTGTCATTTAACCCTTTGCACTCGAGAGGCGACTCTCAGTCACCATTAGGTTTATCACACAGTAGATCTATCAGCAATAATGTTTCTGTAGGTTTAATTTCTTTGGAACTCGAGGTGTCAATAAAATGATTGTCGACGAAGGTGACCTGATCCTCAAATCTCAAATTAGAGATCTCATCTTCAAACTCAATCAAAGCTTAGCATTTGTGGCAATAGAATGCCAAGCATCTTGAGTCGTTGGTAGATACTAGAAAAAAGGGCCTCGAGCGCAAAGGGTTAATTTCCACAAATGTCTCCAATAGACACAGAGGGTACGAATACTTTTGGGACTGACTGTATATGTTTTAATTGGGATATATATATGTTTAATTTCAGACGAAGGTATATGGATGCAAGACCTGGGCATCTGGAAGCCTTACTCGACCAGTTTAGGCGAAGCGTCCGTCAGGGACTCCACAGAAATATCGTTCCTGGTGAATGGCTGTGATGTCTCCTCCGTCACCGCTACCAGATACTTCGCAGTGCTACCATTCGCCTACTTTCCATCCCTCCACGCAGTCGCCCTTGAATTTCCCCTAGACGTAAGGCTAATCATTCTTATATCAACAATCACTGCAACCGAGACTCGTGATCTACAGTCAAAATATTCCTCTATGTTTATTGAAGAAATTTGTTTAAATTAAATCGTAGGTTTTACGTTTCCCAGTGTATGTTTATTGAAGAAATTTATTTAAATTAAATCGTAGATTTGATGTTTCCCAGTGTAAGCTTGAATACATACCTTGATGTACATACATATATATTCATAAGGTATTCATATGTACAAGGTCATTCATATACATATTTATAATGAAAAATTCATTTGGTAATATCAAAACTATTATTTAATTTCGTTAAATTTTTTCAATAAACGTAAAGGGTATATTTATGGGATCGACTGTATGTACTACCCCTCGTACAGTCTTAGTATTTTAATTCTTTATTTAAAATAAAGTTAAATCTTACTCTATATATACCGAAGAGTTGAAGAGGATGCCTCTTGCTGAAAATTCCTGAAAGCTCATTTTACTGTTGATTATAGCACGAAGTCAAGAAATGACGATATGGGTGAACAAATGCATTCTCTACAGCTCCTCGCAGTACATTAAGTGCAAAGAATTCCGATCTAATCATTCACGGGCAATTAAGTAAACGTAGGTAAAGGAAGTAGAGAAAGTCGTTTTCGAAATTTTTTGAGCAATTTTCATCGTAACCCGTGCGAACATGGCGATCCACCTTAAGGAGATCGCTATACTTGTTCCACCCCCTATAATCTCCCTCGACTTATCGCTAAAATCTACGATGCTCTCTGAATCCAGGATTTAACACATTGGCGCCAAACTAAAACTCGTGAAAATTTCTACGAAACTAAGATTTTGTCTCGAGACTGTTGAAAATTAGATAATTTAACATTCGTAGTAGTATTTAATGTTTTGACCTCGCCAAATTCACAAGTCCATTCCAAATTTATATTTCATTATCGTCTTACCTTTGAAATTTATTCTTTTAATTCCTTAACGAAAAGTTCCGTCACCCATTTCTGCCAGAAATTTTCTGGGCGACGTAGCGACCAACGTGCTAAACCAGTTTCTCTCGTCGACGTTTCAGGATCCCAGATACAATATCCTCCTTCTAATGGCCACGGACAGAAGGGATACGTATCGACTGGCGAGGGACCTCGGCGGGAAGTCGCTGAGGCTGTTGAGGAAGCAGTTGCAGGCCACTTGGGTCAGGGCCACCATTCCATCGTTCATGTTACGCGGTTTCGTCACCCTGACGTCCTTCCTGCAGAGGGTACGAGCGTGTTCGGGCTACTGGGACAATCGTCACGCGTGTTCCTTTAACCTTACTGGCGTGGGAGGTTGGATTAGGGTTGCTAGGTCTGCCAGACCTGTGAGGTCCGGTGGTTCCATTAGACGTAGTAGATTTGGTAGATTTAGTAGAGTTGTTGGATGTGGTAGATTTGGTTGATTTGTCAGGACTAGGAGGTTTGTTCGATTTGTTGAACCTGTTACTAGATGTTTTAGGTGTCACCGATATCTTCAGTTCACTAAGTCTCTTAGGACTCCTTAGCGTCCACAATTGAGGACGTAACATTTAGAAACTACCGACACTATCGTTTAGGGCGAATGTCCTGATTTGTGCACATGAAGAGGGACCAGTTTAGGTTTTTGTTTTTTATTTTTTCCATACTAATTTTACTCCAAGTTAAAAATTAAATTACATTAGTACAAGAAAATAAAATAGTTCAGTTCTGAAAGGATTAAATCAGTTAAATTTCCTCTATCTGTTAGATCGTCTGGATCTGTCCCATCAATTACACAAAACCACTCAAGGTCTTCTAATTAAACCAATAATTCTTTTAAACCTACTCAACTCGCATTAGATCAAGTCAAGTCAGCTTAAACCCAAACTTAGATCTACACATCTTCTATCTCCATTGACCTCTTACATCAGTCTTCTCTATCGATCACCTCAAGATGAACCACATAGTTTGTATCAGTCTTTCCTGACGTCCTCATGACAGAAGGCCCGGCCAAACGGCGTTCGCCAACTCGCAACGCTCGATACTTCGCCATTAGTCTCGGGCATTAAGCTTCTAATTACTTAATCGCGTTAGTCGAGATCTTGAGTGCACTTCCCGCTCCTCGTCACGGCTGCGTTTCCACGAACAAAGATATCGGTGGAGGTGATTACCTTGACGACAGGTAATTGACGATAATTCGAAGCGCGAAAAAAAACGGGAATTGCTCTAATGGACGCAATTCAACAGCGCCGTTCTCGCGACTTTTACGGCTGCTGGCAACGTTCTTGGACTCGTGAATGGTGCCTGGTCTCTTTGATACTCCGAAGCTGACAGATACCAAGCTGGAGACGAGAGATGGAAGATGATAACAGTTGACGATTAGGGACTCGAATTCGAGAGCGCAACAGTTGGTCGCGAACATGAGTCTTTCTAACGGCGAGTTTGCTTCTTTACGTCTTTGAATTGTGATAGATTAAAGGAAGAAAGAATTTTTGATTAACTATGATGTTAACTTTTAAAACTAGGTTACTACTGGTCCGAGTTAGAGCATCTAAAATATTCACCCCTGCTTCACCTCTATGAGATTGAGAGATTGACGAGAGGCTTCAAGATCCTCAACTACAGCCGTATCAATTATTTGACATCCTCGTGTAAAGTTTCTTGCTGCATTAGCGATGATGGATAGCAAATTCTGTTTCGAAGTAGCAGGTCAATAATCACCTGTATTATTACTTGGTTGCCAAGAAACTTCACAGATGTTAATACTTTGGGTGAGTAATTTATCCGATTTTACTTGCAGCTGGGAATAGCGGACGTGTTCGAGCCAAGAGCAGCGGATCTGTCGCTTATGACACCGGACTTAGGCGTGTACGCCAGGGATGTGCAGCAGAGCATCGGGGTCAACATCAGGAATTACATGAAACCCGATAGGACCCACTCTCGTGAGTCGCCCAAATCCGATCCTCCCTTGATCGTTCCACCTCGACGGGACTATTATCGATACTATCATCCAGGTTTCTGCGCTATGCTCTTTAAATACTAACGCACGTCTTCCTTTCTCTCTCCTGAGCCTCTATTTTCCACAATTCATAAGCAAATGAGAAAGATTTGATTATTAATTGTTATTGAATTCAGAGGGTTCTTCATTTGGAAATTTCTGGACACAGGAGTCTCTATTGTCGCGAGGAAAATAAGGCTGGTCGTTACAGATCGACTACATGTCTTATTTAAGTCGTTGCTAAGCGACCAAACCTTTGACACTCAACTTCACTCGTTGCTAAGCGATCACGATCTTCTATCTTCAGCTTGACTCGTTGCTAAGCGACCCAAGCTCTTCTTCATTCAATTCCACTCGTTGCTAAGCAGCCACGATGTTCCACGTTCACCTTGACTCGTTGCTAAGCGACCCAAGCTTTTTAACCGACTTCGAAAAGGAGGAGGTTACTCAATTCGACATGTATATTTTTTTTTCGACGCTCAACTACACTTGTTGCTAAGCAATCACGACCTTACACCTTCATCTTGAATCGTTGCTAGGCAACCACGCTCTTTTGTATTTAATTCCACTCGTTGCTAATCGACTAATTTTACAAATATTTCCAAAGAGACTGCCTACAGTTGTCTGTTCATATTTAAATCATTAACGAAAATTCACAGAGAATCGAAAGGGAACGATGAATACTTTGAACGAGGCAATGGAAGTGACGTAATTGACGCCAGCATCGGGTGAAATTGCGATTCGCTAGCGCGTCGTTTGCAAACGACACAGTGTCGAAGCGTGGACGCGTGGCGAACCGCGTCCGACGATGCCTGGCCATTACTACTGGCGCGTGTCTGATCCCTCTTCATCTCTGTTCTCTTTTTCGCGTCGAGGAGTTACGTACAGTTAGTCACTCGAAAAAGGAGACTCGATTTGTGTCACTTACAAAATTCTACGTTATTACATTTACTAGACACCTCTAATGAAAATTCTTGGAAAATTTCGTTACTTTAAATTGGAACGTCGAGGGATGTTGCCATAGTTAATTGCTGGATTCGTAACTCAGTATCCTCT
Source organism: Hylaeus volcanicus (assembly GCF_026283585.1). Taxonomy (NCBI): domain Eukaryota; kingdom Metazoa; phylum Arthropoda; class Insecta; order Hymenoptera; family Colletidae; genus Hylaeus; species Hylaeus volcanicus. The sequence continues at coordinate 19,589,464 of NC_071979.1, forward strand.
GTCTAATTGCTGACCATTTGCAATCACAGAATTGCACATTTTTCTTCGTTCCTTTGTCTCGGAGATTTCAAAACTTTTTCGAAGTTTGCCATTCCCTTGCATATTTAAAAGGTCACAAAAGAATATTAATACAAAAGAATGTTTAAATGATTGCAAGGCTTCCTCTACCGATAAACACTGTTCTATATCAGACCATGATCTTGGCGAACTGACCTGAACAAGGCGACGTCAAGTTTGGGAGATTTTAATTAAATAATTTGTTTTCGTGGATCGATAAATGTCGAATTCTTCTCGATTCGTCGTGTGCTCGGCCAAGCACCGTCGTTTCCGGTTTATCGTAATCGTCGGTACGATCGGGAATATTCTCAGTATTGTTATAAAGTTGGCTGGATCTAATCGCTGATATCCTGCGCCTGACTCACCGAGGGAAATAAATGAAAAGACCTTGCGGTTTGCTAGGAATTCTTCGACCATTGCGACGAACGCTCCTCGTAAACGTTTGCGTTCCCGGTATTTCCTCCGATGTCTATCGTTACTCCAGAAATTAATTACTAATCGTTTTCGTTTCTCGCTACGTTATCTACGTAACAAACTAATTTCAGTTAGCTGCTACAGTATCTTGGAAACAATTGGCGTGAAAATGAAGATTTCTGGAACAAATGTTGCACGAAGACACATAGAGGAGGCCATCATGTGAGGCCGCTGCGATAGTATTATGCTTCGGGTTCATTTGTAGCAACTTTGAAACCTAACGAAGAGTATGTTTTTTATTACAATATCTAGAAAACAAAATACTATTACTGTATGATGATCTCTTCATGCAACATTTGTTTCTCGAACACGTTTTCTACCTCCATAGTTTTCAAAACATTAAACGTACTGGTTACTTACTATTCAGTTCACCTACGTAATACAAAACATTCTACTTCCTTGAATAAAATTCCTTCGATCGCCTGGCACTCAAGTAGCTATAAGGACATTTAGTAATGACAGAATTGAACAAGTTGACTGTTTATATTCATGGTCTACTCAATTTTTTACAACGATTGGACATCATGCTCACCTTTTTGGAAGCTTCCTAAGCTACACTCCACTACGCCATCTTCTTAAAGGTGACCTGGAGTTCGTTGATCTGATTCCTTCTTACTCCACCAAAGTCTGTTAAAACTAATGTTTAAACGAAGTTGAAAAGGCTCCAGACCTTTATAAACGGAAATCAACTTGTTGTAATATACTGTAGCGTCCAGTAATTCGAGGGACGACCCAAGGTCGACTCAATTAAATGCGATTCGACGTTCAAAGCTATATTTTTAATTCAATATTAACCCTTTACAGAGATAACACTCTGTCACATCTAACGCAATGCTACAATTCGGGAGGTGAGTCTCGGTCGCCACTAGGTTCGACGCAGCAAATAAACCAGCAATAATTGTTTATCTTGAATTTGTTGGAACTCAAAGTGTCAATAAAATGATTGTCGACGAAGGTGACCTGATTCTCAAATCTCAAATTAGAGATCTCATCTTCAAAGTCAATCTAAGCTTAGCATTCGTGGCAATAGAATGTCCTCGCGTGCAAAGGGTTAATGTCGAATTAAAAATATAGCTTTAACCTAATTTAATTTGACGATTGAACTCGAAGTTACTGGACGCCTTGTGGAATCGTTTGCAACATTTTTATCTGGCTTTACAGGAAACGGGTTATTCGAGAGAGCTGGACCAGTGCCATTCACGGCCGTCCATCCGTTTCTCTACTTCATCGTCGACGCCGAAACCTCGGTGGCCTTAATCGCGGGTCGAGTCAACGATCCCCTCAACTCGCGGATCCTCTAGGACCACCCACAAAGCCCTATCAAACGGGTAGACAGACTCATCGCCAAGTACTAATAAACATATACGTTTATTTGACATACTTATAAATATCGTTATAATCTATAAACAATTTATATATATATATATATAATATTTATATTTATTAGATCATTCCTAGTTCGCACACACCTACCTTTAAGTACACGATGTATGTCTGTACAAATCATCCGTATGTTGTAAATAAAGGAGAGAGACGAAGGGAGCGAAGGAGTCTTTTTTTATTGTTTTTCTTTAATTCAGTCCACGATCGACGGACGATTACTAAGACGAAGAACGGCAAGAACTTAGCATTTTACAGGCTTCGCTATACAAGTGTCGAATACGCGTGGCACGCGTGGCTCGTCGCTGAAACGTCGATCCTTTCTCATCGTTGTTCATGTACAGGATTGCTCGTTCGCTTGCTCGAGGAAAAAGAAATATATTATTATCTTATATTTATATATAAATACAGTCCTGCGTACGAATTCAATCGAACGCGTCCACATCGTCCGTACAGACAACCTTCCGACGGTCTCGCGAGTGTCCCAGACTCCTCGCAGCCTCCAGTTTGATCCCCGTTTGATTGGCTTCGCTTTCAAAGCGACAGTCTTCGGGGCTCGGAAGCTCCTTAAAAGCTTCTTAAAAGCTTCTTAAAAGCTTGAACGTTCGCCAAGGAGCGAGCGCTCTTCCAGTTTCGCGGCTCTCTGTCCCCCCTTTCGGATAAAGTCAGCAACAGGTGCGTCACAAAATGCTCGCCCCGGCAGCCTTACGAAGCTTTCGTACCGCGCCTCGGATGGATCGACGCGTCGTTCCGCGAGTCTCGCGTATTTGGCAGTGATTCACATGATCTCTTCGTTTCCCTTCGAGAAGACAATTCGCAGAAACGCACGGAGTATCGTCCCATCGTTGTCAGAGTATCGTTTACGGTGGAAACGAAGCGGGGTCAGGTCACGTTCTTCAGGATCCAAGGGACGAACTTCGAGATCCTCGTGCACACTCCCGGCAGATTCGCCTCCGCGCAACCGATGCCCCAGGATATGATGCCAGCTAGGAAGTAGCGGCCGTCCTTTCCTCTGACTTGAAGAGGACCGCCCGAGTCACCCTGAAACAGGAGATTTCGAAGGTATATCGAGGCTGGTTTCTAGATTTGTTTAGTGTAATTATTAGAGGGAAGGTTTTGGTAGTTAACGCATTGTTTACCGGTCACGAGTTAACTCGTGTGTGCAGTTGCATTATTTATTTCACGAAACCCAAGGAGATATAAAACAATTTTATAGTTTCAATTCATTATGTTGGTAAAATATAAATAAAGTTTATTGGAGTTCGTTTAGTTAACTCGTGTTTGCACTTGCATTATCTATTTCAATTTATGAAATCCAGGGAGATATAAACAAATTTTATATTCATTATGCTTGGTAGAATATAAATGAAGTTTATAGGAGTTGGATTGTTTTAATTTCACGTTCAATTACGAAATAGTAGCCGGCGACGTGAAGTCGCTTCTGTGTAAAATTGCCGGTGAACAATGTGTTGAGTCCATGGTGTTAGTTACGAGTCGGGGGTGTCGCTTTGAAGGCGTACCTGACAGGAATCTTGTCCTCCAGTCTCGTAGCCGGCGCACAGGAATATGTCTGGTATGAATTCGTGTCTACCAGCCCTCAGGAACATTGACTTACATCTATCGTTACTCACTATAGGCACGGAAACCTGCAAGAAATTGACAGTTTCGTTAGATGACGATGTCTATGTAAACGTACTTGTAGGAATGACACTAGTAGTTCACTAGATTAGATCAGCGTTTTGGATAGGTTTTAGAAAGAGTAAGTTATAGACAAGCGTCGTATCCCTAATAAAGATTTCTAACATCTACAGTCAGTTCCATAAGTATTCGTACCTTGTATGTATGTTGAAGAAATTTGTCTAATTTAAAAGATAGGCTTCGTGTTTCCGAATCAACTTTCCAGGACAAATTGATTTGGAAACATGAAGCATTCATTTAAATTAGACAAATTTGTTCAATAAATACAGAGGATACGAATACTTATAGGACTGACTGTATTGTATTAGGGGGGCCGAAAAGTAATCAAAATATCTTCGACTTGGAAAAGTTTTTCAATGAAAAATCGAAGGACTTTTTTAAAAAGGGAATCGAACAACTGCCTTTACGCTGGCAGAAAGTGTTAGAAAATAATGGAAATTATTTGGTTGATTAGTATTTAAGCTTTTTTTAATAAATAAATGTTGATAAAATTTTGATTACTTTTCGGTCCCTCTGACATATCCAGTATATACGACTATTGACCCTCCTCTACTCGAGGAGTATAGAAGCTTCAAGAGCATACAAGTATCCTCTACAGCGTTTATTGTGTTTCGACCTCCACAGTTTAACCCCTTAACGCGTGAAACCTTCCACTTGGCTACCCTAACACTTAGCAAGTCCCTAAGAAATTACAGTAACAAGCCAAGGGACTGGCTATCCCACCCAGAACCTCAGAACCCTTTCCAAGTGTCGCCACTGTGCTCTCTCCTCAATATTTACCTCCTGCAGCACCGAGGGCAAGGTGCCACCCTCGCTGAGCCTCCCCCAGCCAGTAACAGTCGCGTTCTCGCCGATCAGGAGATCGTCCGTGGCTGGCAAGCAGATAGGCGAGATGTGAGGGGCGAACGTCAACGAGCTCTCCAGCTTGACCAGCGCCAGATCGTACTCGTACGTGAAGAAATTGTACTTGGGATGCACCACCTTCTTCGCTACGCCACGCTCCACGTAAGGCAGTCGCTCCTGAACCGACGAGAAGTCGTACTCGCCTACCCTGATCCTGATCTGCGAAGTCAGCAGGCTGGAACACGAGATCAACGACAAGCTCCCTCTGGCACCTTGATCATGCCCCGTTGCTCGAGATCGGACGTAATTGCGGATCGAAAGAGGCGGAACGAGGACTAGATACGCGCCCCGATACGCTATCGGTTGCGTATCCGTGGTAATTAAAAGTTAGCTCCCTGGGAGCCACGATGGAAGGAAGGAGGAGTCTGGTCTGGGCTTGGAGATTCTGTTTTGTAAGTTAATTTTAGGTAAGTTGAAGTTTGTTTTTTTTTTATGGGGGCTTTTGGTAAGAAATTGTAGGGAACGGATGAGGAATGCGGGCGTGGATGTTGGATTGCGGGGGAAAGTTGCGAAAAAATGGTGGAAATTCGGGCGGTAGCGTTGGTCCGGCATGCGAGTGTTAGAGGCAAGCAAGCGGACCATCGCTCAGCTGAGCCCGGAACCTGATCTCAAAGCTGATTCAGTTGACAACTGGTTTTGTACAACGAATAACAATTATCTTAATTTCACTATTGTTCTCATATGTAAATACAATGAAATTAAGATAATTGTTAGTCGTTGTACGATACCAGTTATCGTTCTTATGACTATCGGCTGAGTCAACTTTGAGAGCAGGTTCCGGGCTCAGCTGTGCGAGAATCCACTTGCTCTATATATATTTTGGGGCGTGTAAAATGGGGCGCATGTTTCAGCGAGAAGGAATTTTTGTTAACTTTCTTGTTTAACGAGATACGATGGTCAAGTTTCGTTTTTCAAATGGAACTATATATTCTTTTTCTATAGAGCCCAGAGTATATAGCTCAGAATATTGGGATTCTTTCCATTTTCCTTCGTTGGGCCTAGAATCCCAAACGAGACACTCCGTATCGATTTCAAAAACAAATTCAAAAATAAACAAAGCAAATTAGCAAACTTCGAAGCGTTCTATCTTGAAAACTAATAAAAATCGGGTAATTACATTAACGCATAATGAATTCGTCTTCAAAAATTCCAATCGCATGGTCTAAAAAAGATATATATAGTTCCATTTGAAAAACGAAACTTGACCATCACATCTCGGTAAATAACAAAGTTAACAAAAATTCCTTCTCGCTGAAACATGCGCTCCATTTTACCATGCAATTTCCATATTCGCAATTTTGCATACGGCCGATAGTTTTGGAGTGACAGCTCTGTAACACTTACCCTGGGACACTCTGTATAACGAAAAAGTCCCAGGGCATTTTGGGACGTAACACTGGTACTTCAAGGCCTAGGTACTTCGAGTAACTGTCAGTGATACTCGAGTAGCCTCCGCAGATCGACGTAAGGGTTTTTGGTTGCTATCTCAAAACATCTCCTTTCCCAAATACAATCATCAAGAGCGTATCTACATCCGTATCGCTATCACTCACTATCTATTACAAGAAAATACCCCGTCCCTGAGCAAACGTATCGAATAAATTCACTCGAAAGACCCGTTTTTCGACCCCGTCTCTACTCACTCGTCCACGCAGTGTCCGGCGGTGGCGATCCAGTTCTCGTTGAGCACCGCCCCGCCGCAGCGATGGGTACTGGAGAAGCCGAAGAAGGAGGTGCGTCTCACCGACACTTGCCAAGGCCATCGACCGAACGGCGCGTCCTTGCCGCCGACGATCCTCGTTTCCGGTCGCGGAAACAGCGGTGGCACGCCGCACTGCGTGCCCTTGCTCTCATCGGCCGCGGAGACCGTCAGCACCGATCCCGTCTTCGCGATCGTCTCGGTAGTGGAAACGACGGTGTCGGGTTTCTGCGTGGTGGTCGTAGTCGTCGTGCTGGTCGTTGTGGTGGTGGTGGTCGTGGTGGTGGACGTGGTGGTCTTCTTTGTGGGTCTAGGCCTCGCAGACGTCTCGAAGTGGGACGTGGTTATGTAGTGCGCCGCGCCGAGTGGCTTGTGGTACTCCGTATTCTGCGTGAAGCGGAACGCGTGAATAACGTCGATTTATTAATTTTACGAACGGTTCGTTCTCTTTACTTTGTAGCTGGGCTGGTGCTCAATGGGCTGTGTAATCGAGCCAGGGGCCCGTCGATGACCGTTCTTCGTCGCGATTAACAGTACCCGCGGCAAAAACCGGCCAGGGATTTCAACGAGGCGGCCTTTTTCTTCTGCGTATCGATAGAATCTAATAACCGTCGCGGAGCATCGATTTCCCGATCGAGGATGCCGGGCGCGATAAAGCCGTGCTCCGCGAACGAGAACCGATTCGCGGAGTAGATGCCTCGGAGAAACGTCTCGCTCTCGAACCGGGGAAGAACTGCGTCGCGATCGTGGTCAACGGCCCGTTGCGAGCGCATCGCGAATTCCACGGTCTCGCGAATACGCGGGGTTATTTCGCGAGGATTATTCGAATGCTCTCTTTACGCGTTATCACCGAAGCACGAAAGCAGCTCTCGAGGAATCCGTTGCGAGCGCTGCCGGTATTTACGGCATGATGCGGCGTAAACGTGTCGACGATAATTTCACCTAGGTGCATACCGAGGTTTACAAAGATCGAGCCTGAGGAAGTTAGGCGAGGTTGACACAGTGTCGAATTTTGCACGGAAGCGACTTCGTGTCACCGGCTATTATTTCGTGATTGAATGCGATATACATATAAACTGACGTAAACCTAAATGCTGAGAAAAGTGTATTATATTGTTAAAAAGGAATCAAAAATCGGCAGGACTAAATAAACACCATAAGCAAAGCTTTTGTGATATTCTATCTCCCCCTGGGTTTCTTAAATTGAAATAGATAATGCTCGTGACCAGTCAACAATAAATCGAGAATTCATACTTTTAGACCGCGTACGCCGTACCTGACTTTCTCGCTAAATTAAACCGCAACGGAATTACAGTGAATTCCTACCATAAATTTATCCCGCTCGAGTACAGTTATCAAAGTATTAAAGAAGGTCTGGGATAGGTCTGATCAAGACGCGCTGGTTAACGTCTATGAAGAAGAAACACCTGGACATACTTCTTGCGGTTCTGTTGGCTTGAAACTCGGTCGCGGCGGGAATCCTTCAGGGCCGTTCTGAAGGAGGCTAGGGTTGTCTGTCCAGTGCGGTTTCAAGGACGGCCTGGGTGGCGTCCAGCTGTTCTCTGACCAGAAATGGGAACTCGACGGTTTAGCGGTTTCCAGGGAACCCATCGGTTTGGTAGACGAGAACGGCCTCTGCTTTGTGACGAACGCTGGCTCTGTGGTGATTTGCCAGTGAGAGGTCTGTGGCACGGATCCGGCTGCGCTAGAATGAAACATAAGTTTGAAGGACTTCATTCGCTGCGTTTACGTTTACATAAGACACCGGGTAATGCTGCACGCGACGTAAGGACATAGTCGAATACCTGGTGGTAGACTGGTCGCCGGAGTACGTTGGTCTAGCAGTGGTTGATGTCGTCATGGACGTGTACAAACTATTGGGCTTCGAGATGAAATTCGGCTTGACGTCTGATTGATCGTTCATCGACATGGGTCGATAGGTGGTCGTCTTGATTGAGAAGTACGGTTTCGAAAAATCCGTCGTCGGTTTCGGTGATACTGGCTTCGTTGCCCACTGAGGGCGCTCCGTGTGGATGAAATTGACGTTGGAGTGAGGTTCCTTGGCTGTTTCCTGACAAGAAACAGCATCGAGCGATATCGAATTCCATTCTGACTTTCGATATTATTATCAAGAGATGAACATTTGTGTAAACTGATAATTTTACACAAATGTACATAGTGTAATTATTAGCTACAGTAAGACCCCGCGGGGGATGCGTTTCAATAAGATCCAGCGCTAAACGAAACAGTTTAGTGAAACGATTTAATAGTTAAATCGTTTTTTATTGTATCACTTATAGACTTATTTATTGCAAATCCATTTTTATTCATATAACATTCATGAAAATCAAACACATTTCGAATAAAGATGGCATGTTTATGACGAGGAAGGTTCTTCCTCATTTGATATTTTTTTTTTTGCGACGAAGTCATTTAAAGTCATTTGTCTAGGCCTGTTCCGTTCAGCAAGCACTTGTCGATAGCAAGACATCGTATCAATGACACCTCGTCTTGCCTTTGAACTTCCATCAAAATTTAAATCATTATGTACAAACTGAAAAAAAAAACTACCAAATACTACCGCGTAATACTAAAACAGCTTTAAGCTGGGTCTTACTATACAACAACCAATATTAATTCAAACGATTCTTCGCTAGTGTCTAAACCTTTTGCATTACTAGGACAATTCTACTACGAGAACGTTATCAAATTCTGAACCCTGTTTGTACAACCCATTAAAAAATCCTTACATTTTCTTCGACCAAGTTGATGTTAGGGCGGTGCACCGATTCCTGCCCGCTAAGATCAGAGTCCTCGGTCTTGCCCTCGTCAGGTCTCGACTCGAATGGTCTTTGGTTGCTCGGCCTGTTGGGCCTGATGCCTTCGTCCTCGTTGGACGCGTGCTCCTTCCCTGGCAGTCTTATCACCAACGTGTTGTGCCCGGTGTCCACTTTATCCTTGAACCCCTGATGATGACCCTGGAAGTCATCGTGAGCGGTGTCCTTCTCCTTACCAGCCGTATGTTGACTGTCGTCAGGCCTGGTCTTCTGCTTGGGGCTCTGGACGTCGTGATGTCCCGGGCTCCTCGTGTTCTGAACATTGTTCTCCCAGTAGATGGTAGTGCCTGGTCTCTTCGTGCTCTGGAACCCTGGTCTCTTAGTGCTGTGGGAGCCTGGTCTCCTCGTGCTCTGAGTATTCTTCTCCGGGTGGTCAGGGGAACTCGGCCTCTTGGTGCTCTGAGAGTTCTTCTCCCACATGTCACCTGGTCTCTTCGTGCTTTGGGTAGCTTTATTCCAGACGTCGGGTTCCTCTGGCCTCTTCGTGCTTTCGGTATCCATCTCCCAAGCACCGGAATTACCCGGTCTCTTCGTGTTCTGACCATCCTTCTCCCAAGATTCGACACCTGGTCTCATTGTGGTCTGGGCGCCTTTCTCCGAGGCATCGGAGATGCTCGGTCTCTTCGTGTTCTGAGCACCCTTCTCCCAAGATTCGTGAGCACCAGGCCTCTTCGTGCTCTGAGCGCCCATCTCCCAAGGCTCGGACGTGCCAGGTCTCCTCGTGCTCTGAGGACCCTTGTCCCAGTAACCCGAGGAGTCAGGCACCGCCGAGGTCTGGATCCTGTCCTTGTGGTCGGAGGCGGGTTTCGCGTGCGGCCTCTTCTGCAGCGGCCTCGCGGAACCAGCTGTCAGCGGTTTGTGTGGTCTGCCGGACCCTCCGAAAGTGTCCAGCGTCTCGTAGGGACGATGACTCGGCCTCGTGGTGCTCGTGTCCGTCACGAGGAAGCTGGAGAGGGACGTCAGCGTCGGTCTCGTCGCCTCGTTGCCCAGAGCCTCCGCCAGGGTGGGTCGCAGAGGATCAGAAGACGACGCGTGTTGCTGATGGTGAGGTGCGGCGATCGCGTTCGACGTAGTGTTATGCACGCAACAGCTGCCGAACATGAATGTGTCCACGCACACGCCCACGTGCGTGCCCTCCGACTTGATGCACTCCCACACGAACATGCACGTGCCGTCCTTGGGCTCCGGACCTGGGACCCTGCAGGGCTTCGGGGTGATTTTGTAACCTTTGGGACAGACAGACCACTTTCATGGGTTGGGCTTCTTGGGGGAGGTTTGGGGAGGTATGGACTGGGAGGAGGAAGGGGAGTCTTGGAGTGAAAGTGTTGGAGGATGGTCGGGTTTAAGGGATGAGGGGATTTAAGACTTTGGAGTTTAGATTTTCTGATTTCGATACAGGTCTGTCCGGACTCACTCGATATAGGACACCAAGGGTAATAGAGATGTTCGGTGGGGAACGTTTGATGTTGGAGACGGTTGATGGTTGATGGAGATGGTTGTTTGCAATTGTCAGGGGACCTATAGTCCCTCTACATCCATTGATGAAGAAATTTGTTTAAATTAAATGGTAGGTTTGATGTTTCCATGTTTGTATAAGTATGTTGATGTGTATACAAATAACACAAAATAATAAATTTCTCATACCTTGAATAAATTTTATTGAATAATATTATTTTTATCATTATTTACGACATCTTGCCAATATGATTGCAATTTTTATATCGTTTTTAATGAATATGCGCATACTTGTTAAAAGCTTGTAACCGGAACTGACAGAACTTTCCGGGAGACCTAATATAAGCTTATTCATATTCATATTTATAATGAAAAGCTCATTTGGTAATATCATAACTATTATTTAATTTAGTCAAACTGCTTCGATAGACATAGAGGGTACGAATATTTATGGGATCGACTGTATATAAGTTTCTATGAAGATTTTAGTTGATTTTGGACTTTTAGAGTCCTAGATCTTACAGTCAGTTAATCTCATAGTTGAATCAAGGATATAATTTAAATTGCTAGGGGACCCAGTGAGTTTCTATGAAAATTTCAGTTGATAACAGAGTCTTAGATTCCTAGATCTTAGAATTAGTTAATCTTAGCGTTGAATCAAGGATATAATTTAAATTGTTGGGGTTCTAGTGAGTTTTTATGAAGATTTCAGTTGATAACAGTCTCAGATTCTTAGATCATAAAGTCAGTTAATCTCAGAGTTGAATCAAGGAGATAATTTAATTTGTTGGGGATCTAGTGAAGATTTCAGTTGATAACAGAGTCCTAGATCTCAGTTAATCTCAGAGTTGAGTCAGATGTATAAGAAGCACGTTAGTAGAGTGGTTGAGTTAGTCACCACTCCAGTCTCGTCTTCGTCTCTATCTCTGTTTCATTTTGAAACATCCGGTATCCCACCAATCAGACCCCGTCGAACGGTTCCCCGGCCGACCCATATCCGCGCCACGGTGCGTGATAAGCCGTCGTTCAAGGGTCTCCGTCGTAATTCTCTCTAGCAATTAATAGAATCGTCCTGGGACTTCGTCGAGGTCGACGTACGGCAAGAGTAATCGTTTTCCAGCGGCGATCGATACTCCTTCGACGTTCGGATCCTGCGTGCGCTGAATTTTGGTCGAATTCTCTAATTAGCAAGCGGGGCCCGGTAATTGGGACGTCATTAGCGTTCGCAGATGGGATCTGTTGGCTCGCGGTGCTCCGTTCCGGCGAAAGTGTGCGCGTGAACGTTCGAGGGGCACCTCGTGTCCGAACGAGGGAAAAAAGGAAAAATGTGCCTACGTGGAAGAGTAAAAAGTAAAGTCAATCGTCGCACGGAAGGAGCACGCGAGGAGCCTGGGCCAGGTCGTTAACCGAGTCACCGTATAGCGAACTGCAACGTAAATTACTCGTGGCTTCATGGTCTCGCTTTCTCCGTTAGAAGTATGCCCGTATCGCGTTGCTGGCCACCGGGGTTAATTAAAGAAAAACTTTATCGAGTCGAGCGTTCGTTCGTCTTCGCGGGAACAATGGGGTTGATGGTGGTCGGCCTCTGCGCGGTCGAGAGGGTGACGATTAGGGATGAACCATGGTACCGTGGATCACGAGGTCCGCCGGGTGGAATTTAGACGAAGCGAACGACGGAATTCGCGAAGAAGGCTACTTCGCTGTTGGCCAGGATGACGTATCATGTAAACTAATGAGGAATATCATTAATATCGTGAAGGCGCAATTTATGGGCGAAGAGACGGATGCTTCTCGCGCGGCATACCTTGCGCTGTGTTGCCAGGGGCTTCGAACCTGATTGGAGAGGCTTCTGCGGATAGTTCGAGCAACGGGAAGTGAACTTTCGAGCAGATTTGAACATGGGCGATGCGAGTGTTCTTTGCAGGTACGGTAATGGTCTTGGGGGGGATGCGCAGCGATAGAGGAGGAAGCACGGCTCGAGAAGTTGAATAGGATCCTCTGGACTTTTGCTTCTTTACAAAAATAGACCCAACGGATCCCTTCGTCCTGAAGAAGCTTGGGTAATGATCGAATGATTGAAACTTCACGGGAACACGTGACTTGGAGAACATCGAGCGAAGATTCGAGAGCTCGATGTCGATCTTCGGTGACTCTACAGTTAAGTAAGAGGAGTAGCAATTCAAAGAGTCCTGCAATCCTCATCAGCTTGGATGTTAATTGAGCGATTAGTCCAAGTCCTTCGAAGCACCTAGCATCAATCTTCAAGGATGTTTTCCTTGATGAGGCTTCCGTGGTCTTACTTCTTTAATGGAAAGTATCGAGGGACGTTCGCTATGGTAGCTAGGCCAGGTGTGGTAGCTAGGCATGGTAGTTACACTAACTACGCTAGCCTATAGGCATATGCAACAATGTAATCACCTGGGCTCATCGTCGTCACTGTTACAAGCCCAGGCACCTAGGGATCTTATTATACTCATTGCACTACGCGTGTTCCAGGAATTAAACGCTTGCCTCCAACCCTAACTGGACAGGGTGCGACTTCGAAAGCACGTTGCACTCGCTATGCGGAGTAATAAATACCTACTTTGGTACATAGATCGGGCTGGATTCGCGAGTATCCATTGAACATGATGAGTCGCAGAAGAGACGCGAGTAATTTTCTCCCGGAGCCAAGTGTGACACGAGATTTTTCGCGGAGAAAACGGTTAACGAAGAATGACTCGTTTGCCGCGCGGAAGAGGACAGCTTTTCATTTTTCTTTTTTCTATAGAAATCTAATGAGGAATATTAGATGCAAGCAGCATGATGATGCTTATATTAACACGTTGACTGGCCGGCAGGTTCTTGAAACTCTTGAAAATTTCTACCGAGTTAAAACTTTGTCTCGAGACCGTCGAGGATTCGATAATTTAATATCTGTCCTAGTATTTCATTCTGTAACCTATTTAATTCGCGAATCCTGTCCTAATTTGTTTTCATTGTTGGAATTGGTCTCGCTTTTGGAATTATTTTTTTAACTCCTTACCGAAAACTTCTGTCACTCATTTCTAGATTAGGTGCCTTACTTTTTGCAGCAGTATACGAGATGGATCTAGAGGCCAATCGATACCGAACTTATAATCTATTCGATGCTACGTAAAGAGAAACAGAAGCAAGAAGTTTTGATTGCACGATTATTTAAAGCCTACTCTTGACGACTATTTACAGCCGCAGGTAAAACGGAACCGAGGCAGTTAGCGTCGCGAGTGGAAAACGAACGCTTCCCGCGTCGCGAAGAAGGCGATTTTTCCAGCGCGTTCCTTCCTCGAGCCTCCTCGAAACTGGAAGAAAGTCGCCCTCTTCCTCCCCCCTCGCGCGCTTTTCTTTTCCCACGCTCGTGCGACCGACTGCACCTTGACCGAGTTCCTCTCGTCCAATTAGGCGTTACACATTTAAGAGAGGAACCTACCCGCGAGGAAGAAAGAGAAACGCTCGACGGCCTGGAGAAAGGGAGAGGCGGGTACAACGCCGACGAAGGGTCGAAACGTGGTCGAACCGTAACGAAACCAGAACTGGGCCTCCCGCCCCACTCTTTTTGTTCTTACCAGAGATGAAATAAAAGAGGCGAGGAAAGTGAGGGATAATAAATTATGCGAGAGCGGCGTAAGATCTTCGAATAACTGTTATTTGAAGCGATAAACGAGCGTGGCGGGAAATAACGCCCGATTTCGAATAATCTGTTGTTCCTTTCGCGATCGGTAACGGGAATCGTGTTATTGGTAATTATTCGATGATTAGCTGGCCTACTGCACCGAATGCATCCAGGGAATTTAATAATCCCGTCTGAAAACCAGTTTCGCGTTGCTGAAAGTTTTCCATCTATTAACCTGCTCTGAATATTATTAAATTTAATCTATCGGGGATGGTCCATGTGTGTCACGATCAAATGAAAGTTTTCTATAACTGGAATAAAATAATTCATCCCCTAAAAAGGATCATGCACTGGATCATACTTCTGGAAAGGGAAGCACGCGACTCGACCATCTTGGAAAATTAGAGGTGACCTTCACATGACCTTGAAAATCGTTTCCGGTAGGCCCCTGTGGTAAGTTATCCAGGGTACAACAGTTTACATAAAAACTTAATGTGAAATTCCAGTGACTTCTTATGGAAGCGAAAAAGACGGCCAAGGTACGTGGTTCAAGATCAAGGCAGACGCGTTCGTCGAGGAGACACGTGGAGAGGAACGCGTTGGCTACTGAAATATGCGTATTCAAACCACCGAAAGGAGTGTTACTGACTGTGACCTCGATTCACCGTGCTGAGGGACCTGGCGATGCCCGACCACCAGAGAATTGTGGCCACGTAACCGATCCACCGCATCCTGATCCCTGAAATCAGAAATTTCATCCATTAAGGCTATATCGTCAACTTCTCACACCGAGCTTACAATGATACAAATAATTAAAGTGAGTCGAAACGGCCGAGGGTTCATTGTCATCTGGTTTTCAAAAAAGATCAAAAAGATAAAGTCTCTGGAGAACAACATTTTCAAAGGGACACACTTCCATGGAGGTTTCTATTCAAGTAGCACGAACAAATAAATCAAAGTAGCGTTACAATAAATTGCACGCTTTTCATGCTGCATTATTTAACCCTTGAAAGCCTGATTTTCCAAATTAAATTTAAAAAATATCAACGTATTTATTGCAGTAGCCAGATGAAGGGAATCTTGACAGCTGACGTTTGTTTTCTTAACTTTTGTTCAAAAGAACATTACGCAATGGTAACGTACATACAGCCAAATGTTAAAAGGGAACCAATTGCAAATGTACAATTCGATTCAAAAGTCCGGTATCAAACATGATTCCTCTTTTCACATTCTGCAACAAAATGGGTTTCGAGTGCAAAGGGTTAATCCCTAGACTACCGAAGAGAAAATCGAGTGAAAAGAAAATAGGAGATGGAACATGCATAGAAAATTCATGAAAAATAAATGAAAAATGTAAACAAATAAGGGAAACTAAAACGTCTAATTAAAAATCTTCATCGAATAAATAAACGAATAATCGCGACCTAAGTAGACAAAGAACCAAACGATAGCCAACTCAACCAAGACAATTCGTTTAATCTCTTCGTTTAAATGACTGCTCGCTTTATCAAAATTCTCCATCCCCTGTATAAACAATCCACCCTCCCACAATTTTTCCAATTTTCCCCATCGTTGTACCGCCGTCAGGTGTCGCATCGACGTTCCCGTCTCGAACGTTGGAACGATATAATCTTCGTCCTCGTGTCGTGTACCGACGTCGTAATCGTTCGCTGGGACATTGCTACGCGTCCAAGGTTAATCATCGAGGATCATGCAAATTGCGCGCGAGCGACTCCTCTAATCCCATCAGCGGAGGCACGCGTGAGTCCAGTTGTTCGCCGAGCGGTTACACTTGCGCGACCCGCGTTTATATCGCCTTTTCCACGCCGCGCCGCCACGACTGGTACCGATCGTTTCCGATGCACTGGTGCACGCGGCTGCGCGTGCAGATTGGTTTGCAAACCTCCACCTCCGCCTCTTGCCCCCCTTCCAGCCCCTACCTTGTCGTACGCTGCTCAGGCTTCTGTTACTAATAAGCATGCCTAATGTGTGCACGTTCCTCACGTGCCTTGGTGGCGTGCCAAAGCACGAACCAGAGGTCACATTTTCCCTCTCGACGGGAGAAATGAAGCGAAACCGCCTCCACCCTACCTCCAAGCGTGTTTCTAGTCGATTTAGGTCTTTGACCGTAGATTGGGGGCTGTGGAAGTAGGTGTTTTTCGAGTTTGTTGATTTTTTTGATGCATGAACAAATGTTGGGTGACTGGTGGTTGATTTCTAGCTGATTTAGGTCTTTGACCGTAGATTGGGGGTTGTGGAAGTAGGTGTTTTTCGAGTTAGTTGGTTTTTTGATGCATGGACAAATGTTGGGTGACTGGTGGTTGATTTCTAGCCGATTTAGACCTTTGACCACTAATTGGGGGCTGTGGAAGAAGGTATTCTTTAAAGTTTGTTGGTCTTTTGATGCGTAGACAAACGTTAGGTAATGGTACCAGGCTTAGGCCATTTTGATTCGAGAAATTTTGAAAGTTTCTACTAAAAGATTCAAAGGATTGCTTTGCCCTTCGAACTAATAATTTTTAAACGAGCGCACCGAATTGGACAGACCTCTCGAAATATCCCCTCCCACTTCGTCTTTGGTTATAAAAACAATTAAGAAGTGTTTCCGACGGGTGGACCAGTTTCGCTCAAGATTATCTCTCGAGTCACGTTGACCCCAGCCTCCCAGCCGCGAGTTAGTAAATCTCGAATCGACGACACGTTGGTATTCACCGTCTCGGCGTCGACTTAATTAAAAGTCTACAGGCTCCACCTTCCAAGAGACGGGAGATTAAAACACAGCCACGAGCCTCGGCTGCGAGCTACAAGTGCTGACCTCTCGCCGGTGCGATATTACGCCGCATTGAATTCAGGTTAGCACGCTGGGGGGACTCATAAGAGGCGGTCGGAAAAATTACGAATCCCGTGAAAGGTTTCTAGTACAAAGGCACGGCTGAACGGTCCGGTGCAATCGCACATTTCATTAAACCGTTACAGTGTGACGAGTTCATCAGCCGGGGATACCGGGAATCGCCTTCGGAAGGATCTATGGTGACGTAACTAGCCTGAATGCGTTGCAGTTATGATGTCCTCGAGTCCCGATGTTTTCCAGGATATTTCCTAGGAAATGATTCGTCCGGTGTCATTGATAAAAATTAGACGGGTTATTGGAAGTCTGGGATACTTTCTTTGCGATTTCTTCAAGGTGTAAGAGTCTTCTGGAATGGTGGAAAATATTTGGTCTGGGGGTCATTGATAAAAATCAGACAGGGGAGATTGATTGTGAGATTCTTTCTTTGCGATTCCTCCAAGGTGCACAATTTGCACCCTAAACAATGAATCAAGCACCTTCTTAAAAAGTTAAGTTAGAAGACATTAAAAGCCACGGAATTAAAATGTGTAAAGAAACAGTAAATATCGAGTAAACGAATTCTTCTTTTGTGATTTGAAAGAATCAGAAGAATTAAAGAAATCAAATTCAATGAAAATCAGTTCCAAGGAAATGAAAATATCGAATAAAAAGACATTCTTGACCTGTTTACGATCAGAATTCGATCGGCCAGTCCATGAAAGTAAAAGTGCTGTGTTTGGCCGAATGGCACGAATGGCATCGCTCGTCCTCAGCCATAAGTGCCTGGCGAACGAGCGCCGGTTGACATCCTCCTTTATATCGCACGATTCATTCTTCGATCCGGAAAAAGCAAGGAGAGATGTGGGTCACAACACCGAGATCGACTTATAAAGAGTCTCGAACCGTGCAATAAGTCAAGTGCATTCAGGTCTCGTCCCCCCCTGTCCACAGTCGGACTGCTTTACATCCGTCTTCCTTCGACGTTCTGCCGAAAGTCGGGGGAAATCGGTTAGGTCTGGTTCCGAGAAACGCTTGGCGTACCTTAAATGACTTATGGTTAACCTTGATACCTTCCGATGACACGGAATTAAACGTTCGCCGACGATGCCTGATCGATCCACTTTCCAATAATAGTCTCCGAGAGTCTGTGCTCGTTTAAAAATTATGGCGACGCATTTGGGGGCACCCGCGCCAATTCAAGGTCTCAGAGAGGACCTTAGAAGAGTTATTCCAGTCGGTGAAGACTGTGAGCTCATCCTTGGTTTTACGAAGCTTTGTATTAGTCTCGAAGTCTATGAGTTGATGTACAGTTTTGTTCGTGGTGTTACTTAGGAAACTTCGACCCTGCATTAGTTTTGAAGCTTGTGAGTTGATGTAGTCTTGTTCGTGGTGTGACTTAGCAAACTTCAGCTCTGCATTAGTTTTGAAAGCTTATAAGCTGATATACTCTTGTTCGAGGTGGTTAGAAAATTTCAGCTTTATAGAGCTCCGAGGACCACGTGTGCCTCCATCCTTGATAATAATGCAATTTAATGCTCTTTGCACTCAAAGTCATTTTGATGTAGAATGTGCTAAGAGGAATCGTGTTGTATTGAATGTAGCATAAAAAGCATGTAATTTATAGTAATGCTACTTCGATTTATTCGTTCGTGCTACTTGAATGGAAACCTCCAAGGAAGTGTACACATATGAAAATGTTGTAGAGGACCTCGGGAGCAGCACCGGTGGCCCCCTCCGGCTATCGATGCAAAAGTTATGCACCAAAAACTATGAAAATGTTGTGCTCGAGAGAATTGATCTTGTCTGGTCTCTGGCAAAGTTCTCTAGACTTCCAACGTCCCATCATAGGGGGACATCCGAGTGGTTAACCCTCAGGTAAAGAGGTAACTCTCTGTCACCATTTCACGCAGCAAATCTACAATACCTAATGTTTCTTTAGGTTTAATTTCTTTGAAGCTCGAAGTGTCAATAAAATGATTGTCGGCGGGGTAAAAGTGAGCTTATTCTCAAATCTAGACAGCTTAGAATTCATGGCAATAGAATGCTAAGAAACATCTCGAGTTGCTGGCAAATACCAGAAAAAAAGGCCTCAAGTGCAAAGGGTTAATATTAATTTGGGAAAATTTTTCGGTCAAGGAAACAAGTGCCACTTTTGTTTAAAACGCACTAAAGTTTGCGTGGAGAGAAGTTCCTCGCTACCCTGTAGATCGAAAATGGGTCACCGAGAGCGGAAGGCGTCGTAAACGGATGCCAACGGAATAACACCGAAACGATCTGCCGCTCGCGTTAAACATCGTTCCATTATTAAACTGGCAACCTACAAGCGCGATAAATACTAAACGTTGCGCGTGCCCGGCGGGGGTTGGTCGTTAAAAAATCGCCAACTTTCTATCGGAAATGGTTCCGTCGATCGAACGGGGGAATAAAAATGACTGGGTTATGAATGGATGAGCGATGGAGCGTCCAGCGGAACGGAAGAATAAAGAGGATAAGGAAAGGTGAAACAAAAACCGAAGAACGGTGAAAGGGGGCGCGCGTAAACGTTGCGCGTCGCCTTTACGACGGGTCATCAGCTACTATTATGCAAATAAAAGAAACGCCGCTGCAGTAAAACCGCGAGATATCGTCTAGCTCTGACGCTTTATCGCGGGCAGCTGTTCCTTTTCCGAGCCCGTTGCTTCCGTATTCCGTCGTGTCCGCAACATTGTTCCAGAGTACTCGCGGTAAACATATCTATATTTTATAGAAAAATTTAACCTGAAAGCACTGGATTCCGTGTGTAGATTACTCATAATTTTGATCGCCACGTCACGATCGTGACATGTTTTTCGTCGTAGAATTAAAAAAATTAATTCTGAAAGTAAAGCATCAACGAGGATGAATTTAAACGAAATTCATGAATTTGGATGAAATTACGAAAATAAATACAACGATAAACGTTTGATTATGCAGTCTCCGATAGTTTAAATAATATTTCGTTTCAGCAGAAACTTTCAAGTATTTTCGTCCGGCAGTGAACGTGTATATGTACTTAAATTTAGTGATATCGATTATTTTCATAGCATCAGTATTATACAAAATTTATTTTATCCATTAAAATCGTTTTATGAATTATATTTATATCAAATTTCATAATTCGCATAGTAATGGGAGCATACAATGGGAACGTACTATCTCAGTAACGAATAAGAAAGTATTGCTTGCCATGGAAAAGAGACGATTAATAGGCTACCGGGCGGTAAGATGTTAAGATAAAAGTTCATATTTTCGAAGGAGTATTATCTGTGGATTGGCGAGGTTCTCCAGATAAAGAAACAATACACCAAACCATACTCGTTTTCCTCCGATCTCGGTTAGATCAGACCTCTGCGAGGTTATTGAAACATTCATAAATTATTTCAAATGACTGGACTCGCAAGGACGACCGGGTCATCCTACAAAGGAACACTATACAACTCCCCAGATCACAGCAGCAAAGCAACTTGCATGCCAGCGGATGAACACCTCAGGAACCTCTGACCCCTGCAAATATCTAATCCTCTTTGAATAATCGCCAGACTTCGTTAACTTTTGCCTATGGTCCACATATATCCCATCCAGAACCCACCACCGCGATCAAAGAACGTCTTACAATATCCACCATTGTGTCCAAGTATCTCAAACATCCGCCATTATCCAATCACTTGGCAGCACCTATTCAGCCCGGCTGCAGAAGCGGAAGGCCCCGTGAAAGGACTCGAAGAATCGATTTCTCGTCCCGCCAGTATTCCCTGTCACAGCGATGACACTTTTATCATTCTCGTCGGATATCGGACTTCGCTTCGCCGCATCGCGAGATACCTCTCCTCTGTTTTTCCTCGATGAAACACGAAGGCACGACGCAGCCCGAACAAAAAACCACGCGGAACGTCCACAGGGAATTCCCCTGCACGGGAATCGATGCCGGCGCGACAAATTGCCCGAAAAAACGACCCAGAAAGTCGCGATGGTCTGCCCGATGACCCGGTATGCGAAACCAGAATTCGGTGACAAGGCGATGTTTCTTTCGCTGTCGACCGGTTGCACCTGCCGCCGATTGAATCAACTCTCGTCGACCGCACCTGTGCAATTTCAACACGGACGCCGCCGACGGTCGTTAAAGTTTGACACGACGGTAACACCGACTTCGTCTTCCTTTCGAACAGGAGGAATCCTGCGAAACGGTACCCAGGATCCTTGGCTTCCCGTTAAACGGTGAGTCCTGGCGATGGCGAAACGGTACCTCGCGCTTGGGATTCAATCAACCCCCCCTCGGAATGACGATCGAAATTTAATCCTCTTCGACTGTGGATGCAACCAAGTCTCGAGGCCAACGATCGCGAGTTGCTTGATACGGTGGATTCTCTAGAGAGGCTGCTTTACATTGGCGTTCGAACGAATCAAGGTGGCGACCGAGATCTTGGCTCCTCGGTTCGGTCAGTGAATGGTTTAGTCTCAAAACATTGGCCTGCGTTCGTGGTCGCTGGACGAGGAAACGTCAACACGTTTCACGTCACGTAAATCAACGGGGAGTGGTGGAGGTTTTGAAGAAAGATTGCACGTATTCGTTGGGGAACTGTTATGACCACCTTACCTGCCCAGGACACTGATGGGCAGGTATTTTTGCAGTTTAGGTGGGTATCTTTTGTGTGTGCGAGGTTTGTCTTTGCTTCACTGGTGTCTGTATCTATCTACTTGCTGACGTGTACTAACTATGTGTTTAACTAACTATGTTCTGACATTTAGCCGCCTATATGTCTCAGTCTATTCAGTTATCTAGCTATCAACCTATCTACGTATCTACCCACTCGTCTATTCACTTATCCATCTATTCACACATTCTCCAATTAATTTATCCATCTACCTTAATCGTATTCAGCAATCCTCTTATCTACATATCCTAACTACCTACTTAACTATACATCTTTTCACATACGCACCCGGTCACCATTGTACCTGTTTATCCATCCAAAAATTTATCCCCCCCCCCCCCTCCCACATCTATGTATCCAACAATCCATCCGTGCACCTGTCGATCTATCAACCAGTCCACCTACTCATCGATCCAGCCGTGCATCTGGTCACCTATCCACGTATCTACCCATCCAAAGATCTGTTTGTCCCATCCATCTACTTATCCAATTATCCACTCATGCACCTGCTCACCAATCCATCAGTCCACCTACTCATCGACCCACCTGTGGATCTGGTCACCAATGTACCTATCTACCCATCCAAAAATTTGTTTACCCCATCCATTTACCTATCCAAAAATCCACCCGTGCACTTGCTCACCTATTCATCAGTCCACCTACTCATCGACCCACTTGTGCATCTGGTCACCTATCCACGTATCTACCCATCCAAAAATCTATTTGCCCCGCCCATCTACCTAGCCATAAATCTACCCATGCAGCTGCTCACCAATCCATCAGTCCACCTACTCATCGACCCACCTGTGCATCTGGTCACCAATGTACCTATCTACCCATCCAAAAATCTGTTTACTCCACCCATCTACCTATCCAACAATTCGTCCGTGCACCTGTCCACCCAGCCCCCTTTCCACTTATCCACCTATCCACAAGTCCACCTATCCATCGACCCAGTTTCCAACCGCCGCCAAAGCTCAGACAAGCCACACACCCTGAAGCCCACCACCCCGCAGCCACGAATTACCTCGACCTTCAATCACGATTGCCGACGATTCGCCTGGCCAATCCAAAAGATTACACACCGTTCCGAAATACAGTTCTAGTTTGGCACGGGTAGTAACGACGCGCGATCGGCAGCCGCGATTCGCGCGATTATATCAATGTTCTCCGCCGCCGGCGTTCACGCTGATCGGGATAGAATTACGAGACTTCGTAACCATGACCTCTCTCGATAATTTATTGCCGTCGATCCCAAGGCTAGAACGTGGGTGGTCGAGCAATAGACGGTTTCGGAGACCCGCGATCCGAGGCAGACTCGGTAACGCCTCGAAGTACGCGAAGTCACGCGACCACGATGCTTCGAGCATCGGTCCCGTCCACAGGAACCGTTCCTGTTTGCGAGAGAAAATGCATCGTGGACCGACCAGCGAGCGTCCTTCCTTCCACTTAGGAGCGAAGCCGCGCAACTGGAAGCCGCTGCCTGGAGGGGACACGTTTCGATCATCCAGCGCCTCCGGAGTGGTACGCAAACAGCAATTTCGTATCCGGAAGTCGGGCTCCAGGCGAGTTTGCCAGGCGAAGTGATTCGTCCGTGACTGAACGACTGTCATTGTCTTTGCTCGTTCTAGCACCGTGTCGCTCGTCATCCGTTTGTTTTAGAGTCGTTCGCGAATCACGGCCGACGGACTGGGTGGACGTACCTGGAATCGATGTCTCGGAAACGCTGAGCTTTTCTTTCAGCTATTTTTTGAGCGGAGAATGTGTCTATGACGAAGTTTACTCAATTTAATCCTGTTTAACTTGAATCTTCGGAATAGAAAATTTGTTCATCAGAGGTATTGGTTTCATAGACGATTACAACAGCATTCAACAAGGATTGAAAAGCATTACAAAAAGGAATAATAATTCCTTTTTATCCCTGATAAAGCTCATATTGAATTGCTACACGATTTCCAACCGCACGAAAGCAATTAAGGAACAGACACCTGCCTATCGAATCTGAATCTGACTCGGAAAATTGTTTTCTGGGGCGTTGTACTTCAATTTCCAGCGGAAGAAACATCCGATTCGACTAATACCCACGGGCTAAGTATACATCCGTGTTTGGAAAGTCTCGATATCAGGCGAACGATGTAACTGAAAGGGGACGACACGAATGCATCGAGAGCATTGCAACGTCGATATTGTTCTTGTTCCCGAGGATACACGTACCGCGTTAACCTTTCAGCAACCTCCTACCTTTGCTTTCCTTTCACCCGTGCCTTCCATAGAGCACGTCCCCGCCAGCGCTTTCTCGATGGAATTTCGATTTCAATTTTTCTGCGCCGCGCTTATCAATCGAAATCGAAAGCTTTCAGACACGGAACTGGCTTCGAGCTGGCTTCTTACGTAACTTGTGCAGTGCATACACGGTGTGCCAGTTCAGACAAACCACCGAAACGTATTGTTACGTCGTTTTAGTGAGCTGTGTAACAGCGCCGGCTTATGTTTAAATTCTGTTAACATCCTCGAGCACTCCATAAATAAATTAAACGTGGACTGATATAATCCTCTTCTTTCCGTCCTTTATCGATTTCCCATACTTCCAACGTGCTGTCCGCATTTGTCTCTCAATGACGTGTCCTTGCTCGCTGTATTTTTATTCTTGACCGTTTATTATAAGTACGAATAAAAAAATATATTTTCAACGATGAAAGATTGCGTGCCTTTCTCGGCCAGTTTGCAAGCTCGTTTTTAAATAATATCGTTGACCTTTGAAGGTCCAAAGTAGATCGACATTTCTAACTCGTTTCAAGTGGGTCACCTTGTAGAACGAAATTTGAATTTTTATGGGAACACGTAGCGAGACCGAGCCACGTAGATCGAACGGAACTCTTCAACTATATTCCTGTCGGAGCAGTTTGCGTGGTAGGTATTTTGCGAATGTCGTGCAATTTCGCGATATTTCGGATGCATAGCGAACGAAGGGAGGATCTGTGGAAGGAGCGCATACTGTATGGATTTTATGGAAATTTTATCGAACACGGCAACTGCTCGTTTTCCCCTAGCAACCGAATTCGTGTATCCAACGCAGCAGTGCCTCCGATGATACTCGAAAACTGTAACCACCGATTACTAATACTCGACGCATTGGTAGAGACTATAAAAAAGCAGCTTTTGTGAAAAGCAGAAAAAAATTACAAACTTTTGCGACTCGTATCTTTCAAACAATCGAGAAAATAGAAAACTCATGACTTATCGATATCGAACGACGCCTTCCCTGTCGACCTCTTGGATAACGAGTCTGATCAATAATCCGTAACGCGGCGTTTTGAGATTCTGATGTGCTTGCAACAGAGTGGCAACGTGTGACGTCTCAATGCGCGCAAGAATCTCGGACGAGTAAAAAAGGTGAACGGAAGGGAACGGAACGGCGCGTAAAGAGGAAAGCAAAACGATCGAGGAGGAGACACGGAGGAAGAGGAACACGCGAGGAATAGAGGTGCGTGCGTGTCCCTCGCGGTTGCAGAGGAACTGGGCCGTGGTCTCGTGTTACCCGTCTCCCTCACGGCGCACGAGCGTCCGCAAAAAGTGACACATATTTCAGGGCAACGAGGAACGAGAACTCGGTTGACCGCCTGCACGCGGAACATATCCGGCGAACGATTTTCGCAACATGTTCCTCGGATCTAACCGAGACTCCATATAGGACTGACACTGACATAACCAAGTACCAACACAGACCGAGAAATCCGTGGTCAGATCGATCGTTTTTTAACAGAAGTCGATCGGTCACGTCAACTAGGCCTAGTGAAATTTCAAAGTGATGTCCTTGCAACTCTTACAATTATTCTTTAACCTGGATGACATTTTTTGTGGGTGTCTATTGTACCTTCATGGAAAGGATGAGATTTTTTGTTTGTGCAAAATATTAGATATGGCTGCTATTAAACACTGCTACTCGATGAACAAAATTTGATCTAGAACTGGTAGCTTAGAAGGCGTGTATTTTTTAAACAATTGAGAAACTAGAAACGTGATGACTTAAACCCCCCCTAATTATACATGGACTACGATATACTCGAATATTATAAAGATCACTGACATCTAGGTATGAAAATTTAATTGGCGTGAAATGGGCCGGAGGTTATTAATGACGCTCGAGGTTCTCCCGATTGAGCAGGTCGATTGTCCTCGCGTTGGTCACTGGAAGATACTTCAAGGATACACGGCGAGTCGATTCCATCGGCCTGGACCGTGACCGTTAAGCGTCCAGCGGCGAGAAAGAAACTACTACTCTACCCTACATGCCTCGAATAGTGTTCCGAACGGTGGCCTCTCTTGGGCAAGGTCAAGAAGCAAAGAGTACAAAACTGTCGCTGACTGGTGTTTCCCGTGCGTCCAGACACGCGCGACGACCTACTGATCGCGGATTTTAAGCTCGCCCCGTTATCCTCGGCCTCTCAATTAACTAGCAGTTGCACTTCCTTTCGTCGAGCATTCTTGGGATGTTGCTACCATGTTACTCGCTCCTAATATACCATAATACCGCGAGGAAAGATATTTAAATTGGTTTCTCCTTACGTAATCTTTTAACACGGTTGTGGGGCATTAGAGTAATCATATTCCTACCTTTATTTACTCTATCAACGTGAACCAGTGCTTACATATTTGAATCATGCGCAAATTTGCCTAATAGCGACATCGAAGCAAACGGCTGCCAGATGTACGTAAATAAACATGGCGAAAACCGAACACCACGATGTAATTAAATCTTATATTCCTAGCCTTATTTACTCTATCAACGTGAGCCAGTGTTTGGATATTTTAGTCACGCGCAAAGACATCGAAGCAAACGGCTGCCAGATGTACGTAAATAAACATGGCGAAAATCGAACATCACGATGTAATTAAATCTTATACTCCTTCTTCAATAAAATCCAATTTACAATAAAATGGATTGCTAACCAAACTTGAGCCATATCAATTATTTATCATTCCCCACCTAACAAGTATCAAATTAACCTAGCAAGTACCAAGAAAGCTCGTTGAGCTTTTAGATGGCACTGTACGCCTGAAGGGTAAGTCCTGGGAGACGTTTCGAGAGAAATGAAAAGTGCTCGACGTCCAGACGGAGAATACACGGTGATTTCGACGACAGTTCGCGGAAACTGTTGGAGAGTCCGAGGGAAGATGGCGGAGGGAATTCTAGAAACTCTCGTCAGGGGACTCGGGGACGAGAAATCGAGGCGAGGATGCACTTCGCTGTTGTTTATACTTTCTGCAACGGCGATAGTAAACGTCGAGCGCAGCCAAGCCTCCATTAACATTCATAGTCGCGACGAGGTTTCATAATGCTCGCGGGTCTCCGTTCTCCAGCGACTTCCTAAACACGTGCCGAGATCTCTACGTGACGGGATTCCCTGAGTGCTCGGGGGGTCTATGCCTATTACAATTTATGCTCGCGCATTTTCGGCTTGTCCGAACGAACGTAAATAAACGCAGAGGTGTCCTCGACCGTGTCGATCTTGGTTCTTGGAGTGCCTAGAAGGCGATGTTTCTCTGGTGGTCTTTCTAGTAAATAATAGAGTTCCAAGAAGAAGAATAAGTAGCAAAATAATTACAAGCCAAGGAAAGATTTCAAGTTCTCTTTCAGAAGTTAATTTCTTCTTTACCCAATCCTCGTTATTTCCAGGTCTGAGGCTCATCTTTTTATGCAAGGAGATTCTAGGGATTTTTATAGTCGGACTCTTTTATTCATTAAGGTATTACTTCAGGAAGTTTCCTTTCGAGATTTACTTCTTTTCATAGAATTCTAATTATTTTCATTTGACGTCAAGTCATGAAATCTCTCAGTGGGTCAGTTCCCAGTCATCATTCCGTCGAGCTCCGATGTCATCGAGGTCGATCGAGTCAGCAGGGTTAGTATTATCCTCAGGCGTCGGGTATTCCCGATGACTGCGGTGTAAACGCCGCAGACAGGTCGGACGCACCTTTCCATTGTGTCGATGGTCGCCGAGGTCAGATTTCGTGGAGCAACCGCAACTTAACCTATTTATGCTCGCGGTGATACGACACTGATTAAGAGAAAAGAACGCGTCAATTAACCTACTAACCGGCCAATTAGCTGGCCCCTGGCCTAACGGGGACAGCGTTGGTTCGAGCCTCGAGACTTCAACGCGACTGAACGTAAGGGCTGCTTTCCAAACGGACATTTGACGGACACTCGAATTAAAATTTGAATCAACACCGTTCGATATCCTTCCGTTGCTAATTTGAACTGTGATCTTTCGCCGATAATAACCCATCTCGCGACTCCTCCGATTCTCTTACACCTGACACTATCGCGATAATAGATTGACAGGTTAATTCGCATCGTTAAAACTTCCATCCTTCGCCGCCGTGTCTCGACGAGGATCCGAGGCTGCATTGTCGCTTACGAACTCGCTGTATAGCTCGCCGTGCAACGCTATTATTTAACGACCAATAATCCATGGTAGACTGTAATTAGCGGAGGCTGACACCCAGAAACTCTTAGGCGTCTCGTGACGCGGTCGTCAAATTAATTAACCCGCGATTAAGAGGCGACTTTACGGCGAACTTGACGCGGATCGACGAACCTCGTTATTACTCGCGAGTGTGCCGAGGGTGAGAGTACAAGCTTTGAGACGATCTTCTACAAGAATCTTCTCACGAGGAGTCTACAAGAGGACTCCCTGCAGGTGGACCCCGATTGTCTCTTGCAGTCCGTGGATGTGGACCCCGAATAAAAGTGATGGTAACTTGAAAACAAGATCCAACTTCTTTAATACAGCAAATTTTCTTCAACCAGATGCGAGAGAAGAAGCTTTGAGACACTCTTTTTACGAACAGACTCCAAGACTCCCTGCGAGTGGACCATGATCCCTTGCAGTCCGTGCGTGTGGACCCCGGAATAGAAATGGTGGTGACTCGA
>NC_071979.1:19618044-19626449 GCF_026283585.1 Hylaeus volcanicus
TGCAGTCCGTGCGTGTGGACCCCGGAATAGAAATGGTGGTGACTCGAGAACAAGATCCAATTTCTTTCGTCGTTTCTATATTTCCATCATCTCTAATTCCTGAATTCTTCAATTCCCTCGATAGACAATGGAAATCGCTTCACCTTCCGTTCGCCATTTCTTCGACGATGCTATGCGAAATCATCGGTTTCCGAGTTAGCGGATTATCTCTTACGGGTACTCGATTCCGCGGTAATTTAATTTATGTCTTTCCTGGCGCGTTCAACAGCCTATGAGGAGCGTTGCGCCGCTCTAACAAGCGGGCGTAGCGGAGCTTGCAGGAAATGAAGGATGATTAAGGGGAGCAGACGAAGAAGAAGTAGACGAGTTCGTCAGCTTGGAATTTGGTTGTTACTGCTGCCATGGGAAAGAGGCTTTCGAGTGTGCCGCTGCTAACGATTCCCCGTTGCGTATCGCCGATTCTCACGGTGATCTGTTGGTGTGGTTAATACTTGGCCGCTGTCACGTTCATGTGACTTTGCCGATCGGCAGTTGTCACCTTATTTCTGTCGCCGATCGCGATTATTAAGTTCGTTTAGCTGTCGAGAAGTCCCAAACCCGAAATTTGGGATCGAGTCCAACTGGCACCGAGTCATCCGAGTCCTAGGGACTTTATTTCTCCGCTGCTCGATAACATTTGCAATGGAATAATCGAGGAATCGTCGAGCTCAGTGGTTTTCGCTCGCGAGGAGCTGTCTCGGAGGATATCGCCTCAATCGCGACAACGGTACGCGCCTCGAAGTACGCGGAGTCCGGTTAATCGACTCCGAGGGTGCGAATACCGAGCGAATTGGAGCGAATCGTAATTGCCTGACGGTTTTTGCGCGATTTACGTCTCTTAATAGACCTCTAGCGTATTTATAAGCCAGCGTGACTCTTCCTAGATGGGATCAAGTTGGATGTTCGATTCGGGCACTTTTATTCGAACAACGAACGACGATTAAGAATAATGTATATATATTATTCCACTGGATATATGATGTTTTTATCTAAATAATCTTCATCTTAATCTGGAATGTATCTGAAACATTCAGAGGGGATACTGAAAACGTCACAGGCTTAAATAATCCGTTTAATCCGGATTGATGTAATCCAGCCGATCCAGATTTCCCACATTTTTATCGGTACGAGAAATCAAAGATTTTTCGAGACGCGATCACGCGAGTGCCCTGCGGATGTACAGTTAGTCATCCGGAGGAGGCGGCGAAAGAAGCAGTTCCCGGTGCGACGGTCGTTGCGTTATCTATTACCGCGTGACAGCCATCGACCCCGAATCGACCGATAAATCGTCGATTATCGTGGAAACCTCAACGACAGGCAGCCACTAATTCGATCGCCGTTGGACAGACACGGTTCGTTGCCAGCAACAATTAAAATTCTTGCAGCGCAACGATATCGAAACATCTCGGCTCGTCATTCACGGTCCTACAGTCCTCTTTGGCATCGATTAAGCGCAGAATGAACGTCCATTAATTCTATTCATAGCGAACCGCGGCGACCAGTTTCCTCGTACACGCACCGAACCCGCACACGTACGCCAACCGAGCATTAAGCCCATAGGCAAAGTATCTGCGTACTTCGACTGGCTGATACCAGATAACACGCCTGGCTAATAAACTGTTTCGTGATCTTTACCCCGGGACTTGCCGTTAAGCGACCTTCCGAGGCGAACTCGGGGACTCTGGCGTCAATTTTTAGGATATGGAGTCGTTGGCGGGAAATCCTAGAGACTTTTACGGGAGGAGCTTGCATGGATCTCCCACTAGCCAAATGATCCTTAAGGAGGGGTTTTTTCCAAGCACGCCGTGCAGTTTCCACCTGCATGGATTTTCTTCGCAGTGGTTTCAGCAATTAACCCTTTGCACTCGTGGGCTTTTTTCTGGTATCTGTTAGCGACTCGAGATGCTTTCTTAGCATTCTATTGTCACGAATGCTAAGCTTAGATTGACTTCGAAAATGAGAATTTTAATTTGAGATTTGAAAATCAGGTCACTTTTACCTCAAGGACAATCATTTTATTGACACTTCGAGTTCCAAAGAAATTAAACCTAAAGGAAACCTAGTGTTGACTGAGAGTCACTTCTCGAGTGCAAAGGGTTAACAGTCTTGATGAATTTTGTAAGAGAAGAGGGCTAGCCATGACCTCGGGTGCCTTAGATTTCTTCCTAAAACGAGTGAACGAATTTAGGGATCGTAGAAGTCGGGGACCTAGAAGTCTACTGACCCCTCTATAGCTCAGGTACCTCGAGATTGCCAAACCCGTACCGCAGCTACGATCGAACATAGCTACAGCCCTTGAGGGTTCCTTCTAAAATTACCGAATTACCGACATGGTTTGTGCTACAACTTTTAGTGAGAATTATTGCAACAATGAACTAGGCACGTGTGTATTAACCCTTTGCACTCGAGGACTTTTTTCCTGGTATCTTCAGCAACTCGAGATGTTTCTTAACATTCTATTGCTATGAGTTCTAAGCTATCGAGATTTTAGAACAAGGTCACCTTTACCTCACCGACAATCATTTTATTGATACGTCGACCTCCAAAGAAATTGAACCTAAAAAACTTTGAGTATTGTAGATTTGCTCTGTGAAACTTAATCACGCCTCTCAAGTCACCTCTCGAGTGCAAAGGGTTAACATTCATCGGTACTAGGTTAGGGCTGACACCATAAAGCGAGTCCATCTGGTCCTCTGTCAACTCAGTTTCACACTAGACTGTTATTATTATTAAAGGTTGCACTAGAGTGCCTAGCTCAGGAACAACGGCTTTCGCCATCCTACCCCTTCCCATTAGCTCATAGCAGATTAGATAGTACCATCGTGTGTTCGCTGAAATTTCAGGGCACTGTCCACGCGCGCAGGTGACGTTCATTAATAGCACCGCACGCGGACGTTTTATTGGCCAATAAATCCCAGGCGGCTCGATGGAAGCCACGGACATTGTGGCAGGTGACTGGGTTGGCACACAGTGTGTTAATTTTACAAATATAGGTTACATTATTCCACAAGAAAGTATTTAGAGATCGAGAGGAGTCCCGATGATTAGACTATTGTCTAACTCACAGTCTTAAACGTCGAGTGTCATCCGAATTAACACGTTGGTCACCGTGTCACTCAAAAATGCTTGACACGAATTACGAACCATTAAGGAAAAGATTAAGGTATTACGAAAAGTAATTTCGCACGTGAGACGCTAATGAAATTAAATCTGGACAGGATTCGCGAATTTGGCAGGTTTAAGAAATTAAATACTACGAGAAACGTTAAATTAACTAATCTTTCAGAGTCTCGAAACAAAATATTAAGTTTGTTCAATTATCACGAGTTTCAGGCAACGTGTTAAACAAACAGGACTATGACAAGGATAACAAGGGTTCGTCGTGAACTAAGTTTGGAGATAATATTAACTACCGAAAGTCCAATCCTAGATGATTCCATGTTCTCAAAAAATCATTAGCAAGTTTGCCAAAGCCCAAACTCGGCTCCGGATGGTTGCCATTTCGTTGCCGATCGGCTGGATGTCATCCAATACGTTTCGACAAAAAGACTGCTAGAAGGGCGACAAGGATCCGCCGTCGAACCTCGTCCGGGGATCTCATTTAACTCGGGGGGAGTCGACGTAGCGGCGTTTTTGCCGCGATGGGCGCGAAATCGAGCCGTCTGGATCCCGTTGCGCGCGGGACCAGCACAAAAAGGAAGAAACAGCGCACGGGTACGCCACGAGATAACACGGCCGACGACTTCCTATAACGCCTGCGCGATCGATGACGCGCTCGCTGAGAAATGATCGAGCACGACGGCCCGTAGAAAAGGGGACACGGTTGTCCCCCGATGCGAGGAGGAGATTGCGAGCTTTCGCTAACGCGGAGAGACAGGCTTGGTCTTCTCTGGTCTTTCCTCTTCCTTCTTATCTTTTGTTTTTTTTTTTTACCTCTCTCTATGTCTCTTTCTCTGTTTTCGTTCGCTGGGTCGACGAGCAAGTGCAGCCTCGCGCGATAGCGGACTCGAGTTTATCGACCCGATTCGACGGAAGGTTTCCCGAGAAGACGCCCTTCGAACCTGCGCCGCGGAGGAATTCGCGGTGGCTGGCCACTTTTCGTCAGAAATCGCAAACGCGCGTGCTCTGGTACCGGATGAGTCCTCGTTAAGAAGTGAGCGCTGAGTATTTTGGATATTCAAGGTTCCCGAGGTGCACGTCCACACTTCGATATTTTGAGCGGAAGCTAATGGATTCCATCGAAAGTGGGAGCCAAATGTTTTGGCTGTTCAAGGTCATGGACTCAGTCGATTCAGTGACCACTGAAGACATTCTCTATCCTTCAGCAGACGGTTAAAACATGCTAACATTCGTTGATTTCGACCAAAGTTCATTACACTTATACACCTGCTACTCGAATTAAGATGCCAAGCATACTCTTAATTGCTATAAAAAAAAAATGGTAATCTCTCTCATTTTATAATATTTATTCACTTTCCTGACATAGTCAGGACGTTGGGTTTGGTTGTTCCACGCAATGCCTCTTTCGGAGAAAAGCGTTGGAGCTATTTTCTATTTTTAGGCTGGTAATCGCCTGGCTTGTTTTTCGATCGTATACAAATTGTCGATTAATTCGTAGAATGATTGTTCGGCAGTTTTATTTTGTATACAAGGCTTTATTTAAAGGAACTGATCACTCCTGTGATTACACCGTCGCTATAAAAGTTCTGTAGTTTATTTATTACATATTGGTACATATTTCTCTACCTGTTTTTTAAATCGATAATAGAAGATAGCAGTATCCACAACTCCAGGCTCTCATCAATTACTGTTAGCCGTTTTACACAGAAACTGTCACCGAAATGTATCATGGCGTACCTCGGTCTACTTCACCTCTTTCTCGGTTTCAAGCGTTCAGCACGGTAATCAGAGTCCTTCCGCGTTCGATCGCGGAATATCGAAGCGCGTTGCGGGATCGATGCATTGTCGGTCCAAGCATGTAATAATCTAACGTACGCAATTAAAGTAATCGCATGTATTACGTTTGTTGTGACGATACGGTACATCATATGCGTCGATAGCAGTAATATCCCGCTACCGGAACGAATTGAGGAAATCACCGGTTATGATGATACCGAGTGACGATTGAAGACGATGGTTTGCTGAAGATGGGTGGCAGATTTACCTTGGCTCAATTTACAGTGTCGCGTATTTGCGACTGCGCAATTATCTGCGATCGTATAGCCACGCAGGTGTGTCTCCATCGTTCACGCCTGGTTGTTCCACGTAATGCCCCTTTCACACCGATGGAGAAAAGCGTTCGGGCTATTTTCTGTTTTTAGGCTGGTAATTAATTCGTAGAATGATTGTTCGGCAGTTTCATTTTGTACACGAGGCTTTATTTAGAGGAACTGGTAATTTCTACATTCCACTTTGTAATAGTGGCAAAACAAGAAGTTGGACAGTATTTGAAATTCAAGAATTGCTCTCTCGGAAGATAAGAATCGAAGAAATGATTAACGTCTGTGAATTTTACGAGTTGGTTCTGTCGTGAAAACAGGCCTGCGAAGCATTACCACCGCGCAGATATCGAGAAGCGTTCACTCATGCCGCGCGTTGGCCATAATTAGTTAGAAAGTTGGTGGACAATTTCCGAAACGATCGTTCGAAGCGAAAACAACTCGAGGATCGTTTATAAACGCTTCGGCCATCAAGTGAAATCTCATCGAATTTAATCGATAACTGGACGATTTTTTACGCTTTCTACTTTCTTGGAAACCGATACTGAAATCGAAATTTCTGTCACGATACTTGTAGGTTCCGAAGATGACTCTAAGACGTTGTATCTATTATTATAAGATATAATTATATTATTCAGAGGTAAACGCTGAGTCTAAATTTTGCAAATTTTATATTTTAAAGAATAAAAGAAATGTGATAAATACGGTTTTATTATGCTTGTCATTGCGTTGTCATGGTTCTGCCATTGCTTCGATGGCCTTTCGACGTTGGATGTTAACACTGTCCACCTACCGTTCCGCCCGACAGTCCAGCTCGAAGAATGACTTCGTGAATAGCGTGAACCCGCCTTTAGTCTCCACGAATGAAGTCGAAGAACAGCGATAACAGTGGATCAAGAGTACAACGCGCTGAGCGGGTTCTGTCGTCAGCTTGGAACAAGGAAGACGGAAGTGGAGGTCTGCGGAGACCGTGAAGGTTGCAGAGCTCGTGGCTAACATGGTTGCACGCTTTGATCTCCGCCGCGCCTGGAGGTCAAACTTTGGAAGACGGTGATCCTCAAGAGGTGACGAAACGTGACATAATAAATTGATCGATCAATAAAGGCGAGTGATTATTATACATTTTCTGAACGAATTTTTCAATTATACGCGAAGTATGGACATATCATATACAGTCGTATATGAAGTACCCTCTATTGAAGAAGTTTGACTAAATTAAATAATAGTTTCTATATTACCGAATGAATTTTTCATTATAAATATGCATATATGTACATCAATATATTTATGCAAACATACAATTGGAAACATCGAAGATACTATTTAATTTAAACAAATTTCTTTGATAGACATAGGGGTACGAATATTTATGGGACTGACTGTATGTAGATTAAAGGTTTGGGTAACTGAGGTTTAGTTGCAAAGACGAATGGGGAACTTTAAATTGGATTTAAAAAATTAGAAGGAGCATGTCTACCGAGGTGCCTGTGGGAAAGTGTAAATTTGTGCATTTGTCTATTAGTTCGAATAAAATTTCTGTCGTGTCAGGAGAAATTATTATTCGAAATCCTCAATCGTAGTCGCATTGCCCGTCGTGTTCTCCAAAATAAATTTTTCTTCCCAAATGGTATTAATTAATTTGCTATTAATTAATTTATGCACTTACTTTTATGCACTTGCAATACAAAAATTCAAGCGTCCCATTTTGTTCCTCGGACGATGAAAATAGAAGCGTCCTATTTATCGTAATTTCGATTTCCATTTGAAATATTATTTCAGTTCCACAGCATCCATTATTTAAAGTGGTATATACACAGCTCCGGCCGTTGCGGACCAAGCATAAGGCTTGTGGCACGATTAACGGCCGATGAAGAAGTATTACGGAAGTATGACAACGGTAATAGATAACTGGAAACGAGCGTCGAGGCCCGTAGCACCGCGGACGTATCGCGTCGGGTTTTCAATCGAAGTCACGTTCGGCGTCGTTACGGTATTCAAGTGGCCCCACGTGTAACGTGGAAATCATAGCATCGGCCATCAAGGACTCGTAACTGGTAGCGGAATTGCTGCGCTTTATCGCGCCTGCACGCCGGCGACGATCCCTCCGCCTCTCCCTCTTCGTCGATGAAATCTCTCTGCTCTCTTCATCGTTGCCCACTCACTTTTTCCCTACTTCGTTCGTAGCGTTTCATAAAAGAGACCACGCCGGAGACAGGGTCCCAAAGTGGCCTTCGCGACGACGCATTTTGCTTTTACTTTTCCCGGTGTTCCACCTAGGGTTGCAACTATTCTAATAGATACTTCGAATACTTGATGATTTACGAGTATTCGTGTATCATCCATTCCACTGTTGCTGCAGGACTGCTATTCGATTAGCAATTTTTCCATTTGTTGGAAACTCGTTAATTTCGAAATTCGTACGATGCTTTTATACGTTTATTATGATTCTATAAAGTGCATGAATTTCCAACACGTTATGGGGTTGGGAAAATGAATAAAAATAAATTTAAATATGCAAGATTCAGATTTTGGGTCTGAGGCCCAGGTTAGACTCTGTACAGGCCCAGCCAATTTTTCCTATTGAGATATCTGTTGGGATTTTTTCTATTAGGACTTAATGAATCCAGCTTTGAGTCTGAATGTAAGGACGTATTCATTCTTGAAACCATTTCAGAACGATTGTTAACCCAGAAAGCACCATCCAGATACTCTCCCTTAATTTACCCCAAAACTCAACCTAACAATAATAGCCCATATGTCCAAATGTTACACACATTAAATGAAACGAAACATTTAATTAAGAAAACGGTAAGAGAATTCTGGAACCAGGGACCAGTCTTGAATCAATGAATCTACACCAAACCCGAAAATCAACCAGCGATATAAATCTAACCCTACCAAATAGAATAGACTGCAAATGCTACAAGATAATTAAATCACAGCCATCGTTATGCAACTTTAGTGACGAGCCTCTTACAATACAACATTTAATTGAAGAATGCCAGGGAATACAACACGATCGAGTAGAGTTTAAATTTACAAATAGCGCGCAGACAATCTTGTAGTAATGAAATATAACATATCAAATAAATTATAATTAAATCGTCGACGTGGTCACTGATAACCTCGTAGTTGATATGACCTTAA
>NC_071979.1:19626459-19635895 GCF_026283585.1 Hylaeus volcanicus
ATTAAATCGTAATCGTCGACGTGGTCACTGATAACCTCGTAGTTGATGTGACCTTAAATAAAGTAATCAAAACAAAAAAAATAACACGTCCAAGTCTCAAACTCTCTAAATACTCCTCAAAACCAATCTCCCTAACAGCCCCCTTCCCTCCAGAGGCCCCCAACACCGCGGAACGTAGTATCGAAGCCAATTCATCGGAATCCGGAACGGCCCGCGAGTTCAGCGGCATTCTGTCGTCGGTGTCGGGCGAATGAAGTTGTACCTAGGCGCGAAACAGGGGGGAGGAGGGGAAAGATCGGTATTGCCCGTAGATCGAGCGATCGGAACCTCGCAGGAGCGAACGCTAAACCCGTAGGAAGGCACGGAAGAATGAGAGACACGCGGAAGGAGTACCTGGATCTCCCGTGGGATCAGACTTGGTCCGTGACTGGTCAGCAGCCCTCGTAATCACTTCATCCGCGCTCGCTCCGAATCCTGGTATCCCGCTGGCTGGTTACCTCGGTACCCCGACGATGACGTCTTGATCGCGTGCGTGTCGTCCCCCAACCGAGTCGCCATTTTGGTTCGCAGGACGCGTTCGAATCCCGGGCTTCTCGATCGAGCCCTCGCGAGGATGGCGCCTCGAAACGGGGAAACGAGACCTAGCCCGAGGTCTTCCCCGATGAATCACCGGTGACGCTGATACCCAGACGAGCCGGGTGCACTGAACGATCCGGGACTGCTTCCTTCCGGAGGGTACGCGAGTCTATAGGGGGAGTGGTCAATTTTTAGGAGCTGGATCTTCGATGAAGCGTTGGCGATTAAGCGTTGGTGGTCTATAAGAACAACTTGGCGTTTTGCGAGCCCGCTGTGAGAGATTATTCGCGAAAGAATGTTTTTTGAGAATCAAAATGTCCAGGTTGGTCTCAGTCTTCAATTTGGAGCAGGATCCTAGATACACGTACTACTCTCCTTGCTAGTCTACGCACTGATCTGAAGGCTGAGCACATTGCACTGACGGAGACTCTCAATTAAGATAGAGTTGTATCCAATCCCCGAGGAACTTTTCAGTCCTCTGTCTACCCCTAGAGTAGAATCCTCCACTCCCGAAGTGTCCTTCCTACCACTCCACACCACGGAAGCAACCATAATCTTCGGAATTCCCCTCGCACACTCGATTCCCCAAGTTTCTGAAAATCTCGATCATCGAGGTCATCCCCATCGAGACCACACCAAGGATGTGCCGCGAACTGCCCGGGTGTCACCGATCCCAGGGAGGGACTGGACGACTTCACGATCGAAGGATCCAACGATCCCCAGGACGATATCCCGTCGAGGAGGATTCGAGGGGTTTCAGAGTCGAACGACCGAGTGGTCGAGGTTTAACCGTGACGGACGCCGGCCTAGCACTGAACGGCTTAACCGGTATACGACCACTGACCATCACCGTCGCAGCCATCACCAGGGTCCCTCTTCGTCCCGTTCCTTCTCCCAACCATACGCGCTCTCTTCCTCCGCGGACCTCTTCCCTCCTGCTCTGTCGCGGTCCCTCCACGATCGTCCTCTTCCTCTCCAATGTTGACTACTATCTCCACCGTCACTCGTCCTTCTTCCAGCACGGATCCTGCCGCTGTGTCTTCGGCTATTCAAGGTCATCCGTGGAAATATGTCAAAATCGACATGCCACGCGCTGCGACGCTGGCAGACGGCCTCCAACCGCCGAGAGGACGAAGGCTGCTGGAGAAGCAGTAGAGAAGTGTCATTGGGAGGAAGTGTGCGAGGATGTCTCGGTTGATTCTGTGCTTAATGTGTGGATTAACCATTTGCACTCGAGGCATTATTTTCTGGTATCTACCAGCAACTCGAGATGCTTTCTTAGCATTCTGTTGGATTCTGAGCCAAGGAAAATGTTCAACACAGTGAAAAGAAACTTTTGAAGAATTTATATTTTGTACAGTAACGATCCGCACTGTTCCAGTGAAAACTGAATTCTGACTTGCTGAGGTTTCTGCGAGCCTTTATAATCTATCTATTTCTAAAGGGCGAGTAATGGGCAGGGACGACGCGTCACGACGCTCAAGGAATAGTCATGACTCAGGAAGGATACGAAGTACAACAGGATATAGAAATTTGGAGCCGAGTTTAGGGTGGTTGGCTATGGAGAAATCTATGCAAACAGTTACGTTGTGACTAAGCGTGTAGATCATCCAACAATTCGAACAATTCCAACGATTTGAGAATCAGGTCACGTTTGCCTCGACGCCAATCGTTTTATCGGCACTTCGAGTCCCAAAGAAATTAAACCTAAATAAAACCTAGCGGTGACTGAGAATCACCTCTCGAGTGCAAAGGGTTAAATGTACCTCGCGAGAGACATAACTTCCAAATGGTACCCAGACCTAACGCTTCGATCCGAAACTGTGTACGCTACGCGAGCCCAAAGGAGCCCCTAACACATGAGTACGAGTAAAAGTATCGGTACGAGTCTTCACGAAGCGAATCCATTGCTTAGAAATCGAGGCATCATATGAAAGAACCTCTCCGATTTTTGAGCCTCCAACTCAAGCAATATTTAGTTCACCATAGTCCTCTCGCCAGGTTACACTTCACCACTAAAAGTACAACTGTGAGCTTCTTGCTGAAGAATTCAGAAGAATTGAAAAATATCAAGAATGTCTTCTTCTAAAAAGCTACGACAAATACTACGTAAAAGTAAAAAGTTCCAAAATGTTGTCTAAATAACTACTAGTAGCTAGTTCTTGCGGCGCCTCCCTTAAGTCTCTTCGACTCCGTTCCAGATCAACGAATTTTTCTTCTCGCACTTCCTGTTTCCACTGTTGCACCTCCCCCCTCGAGGCTAAAAATAAAGTTGCCTTCAATAGGGCCTCCATCGTCGACTTCCTCGTAGTCTAGGCTTCCTCGACAGTGTTCCCCGCAACGGGAGCTTCTTTGTTCACCCGGTTCGAGCCTTTGGAAGGCTTCCTGGGTCTGGCACAGTTCGGTGTTCGCGTCCAGATTCCAAGACGACCAACTGACAAAAAATATCGCGTCGTACGGTTCGCAAAACGTGCTCGGCGTACAGCGTGCCCGCGACGCCACGGTCCCGCGCGTTGCCCCGCAATTAGTGGATATAATTTCGTCGTTAATTGCGTCACGGGCTGCCGGTCGCGTGTTTTCTCCGTTGCGTCCGTTTCGTTTCTTCTCTCCTTCCGCGTCCCCTCGACGCGAAAAACTAATACTTAGACCCCTGACGCGTTTCGAGTTAGAGACGGAAACTTGAGCAGGAAAGATCGCAAGAAGATGGAAAACACTCGACGAGTGCGTGTGAGTCGCAAGGGATTGTCTGCCGGGGAAATTAATTTCGCGTTGGTTTTTATATGTAGAAGGTAAGAGGCATTCTTGTTGTGTATTATATGGTTGGACGCCATTCTTTGGTAGTGTGACGTCGGGTTACCTGACATCAGTAATTTAGGAGAGGTTTAGGTCTAGAACTGATAATCTTAATACTCTTAACTCTTTGCACTCCGAATTGTATTTCAATTTCGTTGCCAGCAGCTCCCAATGCTTTTAAGTGTTTTATTTGAAATTTACTATGTCATTATATATATATTACATCAATATCATTATACATATATTCACTATAAAATAAACAACCGAACCTTTTCCAAGCAATTTGTAGACCTCGTGGAACCAAGGAGGAATTTTTAATAGCCGAGTTTGCTTGCTTCCGGAGAGGATTTCCTGCCAAGGGATGAAGAATAGATCTCATGTGTCTTTGAAGAAGCCAGGTTTCATTTTAAAGGCTTTTGATGCGTTGGACATGCGCTGTGATTAATCGTAACTCTTTTACTAAAAGACATCCTCGACTTCTCCAATCCTTCTATATCCTCCAAGAACAAGACCACTATTACCATTTAACAGTATGACATCTGGTTGCTCGCCACTATTTGCCAAGCAACCTAAGAGCTAACCAAGAGTCTACCCAGAGAGAAAATATGATTTTAGGAGCGCGTTAGTCCAACGCCTGGTTCGCGAGCGGTCGTTTTGATAGATAGCGACGTTAATAATTCTCGCGGGAAATGCAAATGGTCGCTGGAGGAGACGTGCGCATCGGGCGCAATGAGAAGCGTTCGGCCTCGTTCTGGCTGAACTCTGTTCGGTACGGAGCTGCTCGTCTCGGCGTGCTCCGTTTTTCGAAACGTGCGTAGAATTCGCGAAAGCGACCTGGGGAACGTTTTGTCCAGTCATGCCCGGCTGGATTCGGGTTCGCTCCGCCGAGTATGGCAGCGAACATCGCTGAAGCGCTCGTTGTATCGCTGCTGGACATCGTTTGCTGGTTGACGGAGATCATGTCAGTAGATTGGCTTTGTAGAGACATATTCTCGAGTGTTGAAGACTCGTTTGATGTAGTCTGAAGAGCAAGGGTTATGCACTCGATGATGGTGTCGTGTTAAACACCACCTGTTGGAAGCTCCAACTTGAAACCGACCCAAGAGGAATCGTCCTTAATACCGCTAGAGATTGGAATTAAACAGGGCTTCGAGTACTCCTTTTCAACTTTCAGACAAGGTGGAATGCGTGGATGGGACCAGTTAGCATCTAATCGTTATCAATAACCGAGGCATCGTTGTACTAACATTAATACTCCTACAGCCGATCCTGCGACTCCGAAGCGACAGTGTGCCCGAACAGCACTCGTAATGCGTGCTCACGTCTCTCGCACTGTATATCACATACGGGAGGATTTATGGTCGTAAATAAGCAAGCAAGTAAATAAACATCCAGGCATGCTGGGATCCACTCGATCGTCGTCGTCCCGGCTGGAAGACGTAAAGCAAAAATCGAAAAAGATCAGATTACAGGCGTCGATTAAAAGCACGGACGAGAGAAAGGGAGGGGTAGAGAGCAGAGGAGGGGAAATCGTGTCACTGTGCCGTTCTTTCGAAGCCGCCTCGTAACTCACCGAGCATCGTCTGAGGTGCTCGACGTGTTCGCCTACCGGTACATCTTCTCCGGGACTTTGATATTGAAACAGGCCTCCTGACGTTGAGGGTTTAACAATTCTCCAAATATTTCAGGTATTTATGCGTTAGCAGTTAACTGTGGGGATCAGGCTAAGCAACAGGTCCTGGAGAGGCTATCGATATGGCTACCGGTAGGATGAAATGGGACGCAGGACTGTCAAGTGTAAATGGGTGGGAAAGTGACGTAAGGTTGGCTTGATAATGCCTGATCGAGTCAGCAGGCTCGTTTTCTCTTCATGTATGTGGTGGCACCTCCTGTCATCACCACTAGAGGGACGGACACCGCGAGTCTTCTCACAAATGCTCGGTCCCGCCTAACGTCCATATATAAGTTACTCCTAATCG
This sequence comes from Hylaeus volcanicus, assembly GCF_026283585.1. Lineage (NCBI taxonomy): Eukaryota > Metazoa > Arthropoda > Insecta > Hymenoptera > Colletidae > Hylaeus > Hylaeus volcanicus. Next base: position 19,631,808 of record NC_071979.1, read on the forward strand.
ACCTCTAAACATCCCAGCGTCTAAGGCAAGGGCCTGTTAGGTAGCTTTACTGACGAGTCCACTAGGAGGCCCAGGACAAATCGCTCCCTTTCGCGTCTCCTCTCTCACTCTCCCTCCACAGGCACAACCTCCACATATATTTGCGCTGATTGCTGATGGTAGCTTGAAGAGGAATACGTCGTACTCACTTCAAATATCGAGTATTATGGAAATTATTGCAGTTGTGACGCCCTGCAGAGTCCACTCATCTTTCAGAGCAGGGCTAGAGTATGCACGTGGTGCTAGTGAAAGGGCCAGTCGTGGTCATGTTGACGCAGTGGCGCTACTAGTTCGCATGCTCACCACCACCGTGTTCCTCGTAGTGTCCAACTCTCATACTTTGTTCAAGAACTGCTTAGGTCATACTTAATCCATATGATACACACACCTAATGAAACTGCTTCCAACAGCTCCTGCACTTCCTCACTCAAGAAATTAACACAAGTTTCACTTACCCTACTCTCTTATCAAAACCAATCGCACAATTGTCAATCATGTTTGCATATACATTAACACACATACACTTGAGGCGACTAAATGAAGCCACAGACAAGAAACGTCGACTGATAGACGTCTGGCACAAAACCAGGAACAAAAGTTAACTCTACAAGCCAGATCATCTTCGTTAAGTGGTTGGACATGATACGGACGAAGCAGTTGGTCTCAAAAAACTCCCCGCACTGTTATGTGTCCGACATTCTCTCTGCTACTGCTATTCTTGGGCCTCTGTTGCAACCATCATCTTCAACGCGAGGATCCACTCTTCGAAATTAACGGCCCCGATGCCGAGTGAATCGCGAACCTCTACCGCACGGTAGCGGCCACTTTGTATAATCGAGGAGAACACGGACGCCTGGTCCATGCTAAAGAACTGGTCGGTGTTTCTTGCGGCGTTGATCGTCTTCGTTTTGGCATAATGTAACAGCGTTTCGCGATTTGGCAAACGAGAAAGTAATCGCGGATGGCTACCGTGTGCTTGTTTTTTCAATTTCCGGGCATCGCCAGCCCCAAATTACCGAGATCGAGATGGTTACAGGCTGGACCATCGCGAGTAACTTCGCAGAGGAGTCAACGGGAGTCTCGGAACACTCGAAATGGTTCTTCTTAATTCAGGAGTCTTCAACTGTCGCTGGCGTTCCAGTCCAAGTGGACGTGGAGATATTGTAGCACCGTGTAAGGATGATGAGACGGGATGTTCTGATTTAAGTGGGATTCCTGCGTAAAGAACTGTTGAGATCTGAAGTCAATGTGTCGTTTGAAATAGTATGGTAGCAGGTAGAGGTAGTTGAGTACCTCGAGGCTTATGTTCCTTGACGCTGACTGATTGCTGTGTTTTGAGCAATCATCTTGAACGCTAGTCACGATAGATTACAGACGTAGGAATCTCGGTACATTTCTATCGGGGTATGCTAATGCAGTTTGAAACGTCTGCTGTGTTGCACCTGGCTGTTTACTGGCTCGAGGAGCTCCATCTTTGATCTAATTGGGTATTTAGAATATATAGCTTTGTTCTATAATAAATCTTCTTCATGCTCCAGTGGAAATTCAATCCTCCCGAGGATTCCTCTTGAGGGTACACGAGGTAAGAAGAGGGTAGGGCACGGCGAGTACGCGAACTAGTAGCGCCACAAGCAGACGCCATGATGACGCTGCTGGGTATTTGGCGTCACTTGTCTCTTTTCATTCTCTGAAACACCCTTAGTGTCCTTGATTTAGAATGTAGAATCGGTTCAACGCAAAGCTCGAAGATTTATCTCTCGAATCCCTTAAAAAATCAAGGTCCATCTGTAGCCTCGAATTAAAAAGAAATCGAGGTCCACCTGAAGCCTCGAATCTCTTAAAAAATCAAGGTCCATCTGAAGCCTCGAATTAAAAAAAAAATCGAGGTCCATCTTAAACTTCGAATCCCTTAAAAAATCAAGGTCCACCTGGAGCCTCAAATTCCATAAATAATCGAGGTCCACCCGCAACCTCAAATTTCATAAATAATCGAGGTCCACCTGAAGCCTTGAATTCGTTAAAAAATCAAGGTCCTTCTAAAACCACGAATCCCTTCGAGGTCCACTTGGAGCCTCCAATTCCATAAATAACGTAGGTCCACCTAGAGCCTCAAGTATAAATAATCATGGTCCACCCGAAGCCTCGAATCCCTTAAAAAATCAAGGTCCGCCTGGGACCTCCATTCGAAACAAAAACGGAAGTTCATCAGGGTCTCGATGGTAGCATCCAGTACGCAGCCATCTGTAGCTCGTTCATGTAAGCGCGAATGCAACACCAGCTGAGCGCAAGTGCAGATTAGCGGTAACTCTCTCGCGGCGTGGAGGAAGAGTCGTGGTCCATTGAAGTAAAGGCCAGTTTGCACGCGAGTTTCCTCATCCGGCACGCCCCGACGACGTCTGAGTGTCTGCGTGGTTCGTTGGTCCCTGGCCGAGGGATGCGATGGAAGGCAAAGGGACAAAAACGGACGTAAAAAGGGGGCAGGGGAATGAGGAGGTAATAAAAAAGGAGGAGAGGGATCTACCCGTGGCAGAGAGCTGGCTATCCTGAAAGCTATCGTTCGGAAAGACGAGTCGCATAATGAGACCACGGCCCGAGGACCGATCTTGCCAGCCTGACGTTTCTTTTTGCTGGTGAAAAAAGAAAGAAACAAAAAAAAAACAACGGCGCTGTTTCGCTTCTTGTCCAGCTATACGGGGCTATATTAATTAATTCGATGTGCAGCGACGCGTGACGTCGAAACTTCGCGATACGAACGGAGCAATCTGAAAGGAATGCGACAGAAAATTGGCGGGAAACGTCGGCTACCGTGTAATAGCTCGTCGCTCGAGGATTTATCTCTTCTCTGGTTACATCCTCGAGGGTGGGTCCGGTCGAAGATAAAAACTATCCAGGAAGCATTCCCCAGACACCAAACGATAAAAACTAAATTAATAATTAGTACCATAGCGTCAAATGTTGAGATTAAATACTGGTCGCGTAAGTGATCACAGATGTTAACGTACCATGAATATTTCGATTCGAGCTAGGATGCGGCATTTATCGCGCGATGGCGCACGATTAGCGTGGCGACCAGGTGGATTCAGCACGTGCGACGGGTGGTTTAGCACCGGGGCCAGCGATGTTTTATTTGCTTTAATTAAAACCAAACGGAAATGTTCACCGCTACGCGCTCAGCTCAGCTACACGAAGATCGCAACCTTTCGTCCTCGTGTATCAGCTGATTCGTCGACGCCTAGTTCGTGGGAAACGCGCGATAACGTTACCCAACGTCCCCCCTAAAATGGCCGCGGTTGCTGAAAAATCTGCGCCAGGCCGCGAGGAGCGGCGCCAAGTGCCACAAAAACTGCCATTTCCTCCAAGCGGTCGTTTCTCACAATCAGTGTCCGTTCGATGCCCCAGGGCCTCCAATCGATCATGGTACACCTCGATAGAACAATCGGTGAACGTGAAATCGCTTCCAGAGCCAATCGAACCGAGCCAACGGAGACGGGCAGCTGCAACGGGCGGCCGTTACTCGAGAAATACCTCGAAACGCGCGAGATGAGCCGACTTGGAAGATAAAAAGCGGCGGAAGACAGAGGCTGGGACGATACGATGATTGATCTATCGACGGGAGCGGGAATGTTATCCCTACCTCCGTCGATTGGCACGTACCCGCCGTTCTCTAATGACACGGCACCGTCTTTCCGCCTTCTAGCGTCAGGCTAGTCAGGCCTACCGTCGATCGCTTCATCCTTTGAACTTTAGCTGCTGGCTACTGCGCGCCATGATCGAGCTCCCGACGATCGAGAATGATCGTCTCCGACCGATGATGGTCCGTTGGTTGTCTGAAAACGACGAAATGGGAGATTTGGGTGATGTTGGTTAGGTGGAACATTGAAAAAGTTATATTATGATTGGTGGAAGAACTGGTGTTGGATATATGGGGTGTAGAGTAGTTGATTATGGGTGCTGACCGTGTCAGTTGAAGGGGATACTATGGAAATCTCTGAATATCGTGTCGTTGAAGGTTTGATGAACAAAAAAATTATATTATGATTGGTAAAAGT
>NC_071979.1:19635905-19642777 GCF_026283585.1 Hylaeus volcanicus
GATGTTGGATATATTGGTTATAGGTTAGTTGATTATGTGTGCTGACCGTGTTTCACCGTGTTAGATGAAGTGGATACTATGGAGTCCTGTATGGAAGTCTCTGAAGATCGTGTCATTGAAGGTTTGTTGAACCTTGATGAGAAAGGGATGTTGAAACTTGCTGTTCGGAATATTTAACTGAAGTCTAAGGAATCTATGAACTAGCTATGAACTAGCTATGAACTAGCTATGAACTAGCTACCTAGATAACAAAAGACTAATAGGACCTAGTTACTTTTAAAAGAATTTGACCAGAGGCCTAACTACAAGACACCCCAATTCCACCAAATAATCCCATCGTGTTATTGAATTAATATGCTAATAATTCAAACTTCTCGACGTGGCTGTTCACACAGTCCTCTGAGAGAGCGTTTCCTCCCATCGTGATGAATCACGATGAGATTCATCGTCGATTTCCGGTGTTACAGGTGCACCTAGACCAGGTCGACACGTTCTCGTCTATTCCAGCGATATCGTAACTGCCCTGGCTACAACCGCTCCTTTCGGTGCCGGTGCGCCTTTAATCACAGATCATTATCATACCGCGATACTGTACCGCTCGCCCGTAGATACGCGGAGGCACGCCGTGACTGTTCCTACATATTTACTATTACAGCACGCGTGTACCGTACAGGATCATAATGCGATTCTGATGTAAATTATATCGTCCGTTTTGTTTGAAGGAACGTCTCGGAGCTTGTTCGCCCCTTGATGACGAGTCAATACTACTGGCCACGTGGTACCGTTAATCTCGATCATGACCGAGTCAGGCATTAAATCGATCATGCTGATCAGGTCTGATCGTTAGATTTAGACGATTAAATTTGTAGTACTGCGCTTGGGGACGAATTCGATTGATACAGAAATCTCTCAGGTTCTCACTGAGTCTAATTAACAAAAATGCTCCAAGAAATGTGAGTTTAAAATTGTTATTGTGGGGTCAAGTCTGGCCTAGTTGGGTCAGTTCTGAAGACCAATTGTATAATTGATGGTTTGGTCGCTCTCAGGTTCTCGCTGAGTCTACTTAACAAAAATGCCCCGAGAGATGTGAGTTTAAAATTGTTATTGTGGGGTCAAGTCTGGTCCAGTCGGGTCAGTTCTGATGACCAATTATATAATGTACTGTGCTCTGAATGTCCATAGAACCACACATCCAAAATTTTCGTCCCCTACCAAATAACAGTACGTCATCTAACGCGCTGTCACTAATCAATCAAATGATTTATCCAGACATTGCAAGGGAACCAGAGTGTATGCAACCAAAAATCGTCGAGTATTATTTCCCAATAAATTCCAATCGTGCCTGAAATGGCACAGCAAGTCCTCGAATGTCGCTCCAGGTTCTTTCATCGCCTCTTACACGAGGCATCGGTCGATAAACTCGTGTCTGCAACCTACAACTTAACTTTCCTCTCCGAACAGTCGCTCCCCTTCCCTCTGTTCGTTCGAAACGCGAGTTAACCATCGGCTCTCGAGGAAACGAAGACAACGATCGTCGATGATAATCTAGGAACAGGAGGTATGCACGAGGAGATTAAAATCGATCTGTATCGAGGGCGATAGAGCCGCTCGGATCTCGCTCGTAGAATCTGGCCGTGGCTTAGGCGTGGTTTTGACGCGCGGATCGTCGTTAAGATTCACGACTAATTGCTAGAATCGCTTAGTCACTGCTTTAACAAGAGATATTCTAGGTTAACCGAGTGGCTTACATTCTGCGACTGAAAGCGCGTGTCTGTTGCCACCGTGCACCGGGATCGCGAACACTCGACGAAACGTTGCCTCGTTCGGGTATCGAGTGTTCCAGGTTGCCACGCCAACGGGGGTCCAATTATAACCGAGATAATTGAATGAAAATTCCAGTAAAATGACAGTCCGCGGTTTCGGTTCTTTACTCGCTATCTAATCGTCGGCTGCATCTTTCTAGAGAGATCCTTAAGTTGGACCGTGAAGTTGGCTGAGGTTCTAATTAATTCCGAGCCCAATTGCTCCTCCCAAACTGGTTTTAAAGTTCCCCCGCGAAGATCTACTGCGAGCTAATGTGTAATTGAATATTTCACCAAGTAATCACTGGATGAGCGCAACAGATAACGATCGTTCGTCTTAGGTATGCAAAGTGTGGCAGGGAATGGGATTATTAGAGACCGAATTGGTGTCCCTGTAGTTTTAAAGCTCGTAACTTTAATGCCCGCCGCGATGGGGCATCGTAAAATTAGCGTAGACCTCCTAAGACCAGATCTTGATGGCTTCTTGGGAAACTTGGGGGCCTAACCAGATGGTCCCTTTAATGGCTCAAACTTTAACTAATCTCAAGTCGAAATCGACAAAGTATCATCTTTGAGGACATGGTTGTTGGTGTCATTCAGGTTAATAGAGTCGTCTGTGATAATTAATAGGTAATCTATGTCTAAAGGGTCCTAGAAGATGAAGCTTCAATCGCTCATATCTAGATAAGTAAACGTCGGATTGTAAAATGCTAAAGGACTTTTCGCTTCTTTTTTCACGAATAATTAATCCTGAAGAAGAGTGCCACATTTTTGTCAGTGCTCTGCATACAGTGCACCCAGCTCTGGATTTACAATTTTTACTCAAAGACAAAGCTTCGAACTTCCACATTTTTTACGAAACTAAGTCATTTCCATCAAATGAATCCAAAAATACAATTTCCCAAAGCTTCCAAAGAAACCTAATCCTCACGTTGAGGCTAACGAAGCTCGAAGCTTGGTCTCTCGAAGGATACGAATCTTCGTGTCGTCCATTCCAAACGATGCACGTCTCGTGAATTTCGCGTGTCCTCTCGCTAGGTAGCAAATAAGTACACGAGTCCTCCGTGTTTTGCTCGCGAGTGGGACATTTAATTCGGAGTTAGCGTTGCCTGTGGCCCTGGCCTGGCAACAAAAACAGGATCACCTCGTTCGACAGTGGCACACCGGATTCCAATTTTACTTTCCGACGGCGGGGACCTCGTGTATGGTATTCGGCCCAAATTTCAATGACTTGATGCAGGCGATCCGGATCGAGGGCCGTAATTAAAGCAGGGTACGCGGCCCCAGGGGCCCTGGACGCGCGATACATCAACGTGTCCGTGTGATTATGGTGCTGGTAGCGAAAGCCCGGCCCTATCGTGAATTAAATCTTATTCTCAAACAGCCTGCAAGAGGCCCCCTCTCGATGGCTTGTTTTTCCTGCTGAGTGTATACAGCCACCGGTCGACTTTATCGCGCACAAGCGTTTTTAGGGGGCATCTAATCGAGTGAAAGTGGCGAGTAACGAGGACGCGCCCAGAATTAGTTCTCGGTTACCTTTTTTCGACTCCCTTTTCGACGAGAAAATACCTGGAATCATAATGATACGGGGACTGGTGATTTGTCTATAGGGTAGAGCAGTGTACTTTGAATTTAAAAAAAAAAATAGGAGTGCAAAAATTTCAACCGAATCTAATCTTAGAGCGGAGCTTCAGAAATGCCACCTCAAAATAGTACTTCGTTGAAGTGCTATGTTTTGAGTTACCATTTTCAGAGGTATCAAAAATATATTATATATATTGTAATGTATGTATATATGTTCATGTTGGTGTATTTTAAATAAAGCAAACGTGATTATAATTAAACATAATCGAATGTATCCACTATGCCACGTTGACAAGCATATTTGTATTGTTAAAAATAAAACCTTGAAGCCTCTTTTAGGAAACCCTTTACTTCATACATGAAGAGAACTTCAAGCAAACATGCACTTTTTTAAAATTTGCCCTAGCATAAATTTATTCCACATAACCACTAACAAAATTAGCTAGATTTATAATGTCCCCTTATAGGGGACATCCGACTGCAAAGGGTCAAGCTTATACAGCTTCCCTTCGGCTTTATTTTGCACAAACATTTTATAAGGGATCTAATCAAGTGAAAGTGGCGAGTAACAAGGACACGCCCAGAATTAGTATTCGATTAATTTTTTCGACCCCCTTCTCGCCTCCCCCCAAACTGAGAAAATACCTGATATGATGATAATGTCGGGGACTCGTGATTTGCATGATTCCTCGGTAAATGTGGCCAAGTCGATTTGACGGAACGCAGCCAGTGCAGATGGGGTGGGAGAGGGTACCCGAGCCGAATAAACCGGCTTGTTTGCTCTACGAGCGTTTCCATTCGGAACGGGAAGTTCCACCCCATTTGCATGGGGAATGAAACGGCTCTGACATACATGGTCCCTCGTTACTACAAATGGACCATCCAGATCTCCTTTTTGATGGAGATTGTTTATGTCTGAACGAGATTGCCTCGAGTAGATTTGATCGTTTGGCCTCGACTTTGGAATAGAGATCCTCCTAAAAATCGCCATTGCTGACTTTCCAGGAAGGAAAATACCTATCGGATCAGAGAATCGCTGGAAGACACGATTTTTAGTGTATGGATAGTTCAAACATACACGATTAGGGGTGCGGAAGCTTTCGAATGGCAGTTAAAAAGGCACTTTAGACATGGTAGTAAAAAATTGCAATTTAGGGATTCTTGAAACTGTATTTTAGAAAAATGACGCTCGAGAAGAGATGCTTAATAATGGCAAAGTGAAAAATGGCACCTCAAACTCTATTTCGTACTAAAAATTGCAATTCAGGGATGCTTGAAACTGCACTTAAAAAAAATGGAGCACGAAGAAGAGATATTTAATATCGGCAAAGTGAAAAAATGGCACCTCAAACTCTCTCAAACTCTACTTCGAATCATTCTTCAAAAATGTCACTTACGAATCCGCTAGTTGCCCGAACAGCCCTGTGGCAAAATCGTCGCCACGTCGAGGGTGTTAACAATGGCACTTCTGCACCATTCCGATGTCTGTCAACATCCTCGTCTTCCTATCCCGAGGAATGGCAGAAAGTGACGTGTAAGGGGTCAAGGACCACTCGATGACGCGAAACGAAACGGGTAAATGTCAGTCGGTGGCACGATTCGTGGGAAAATTCACACGATCGGCGCACGGTGTCGGAGGATGGAGGCGCTGGTAGGAAATGTTTAATTTGTATCGACGCTTATCGGCGTCTTATCGCCACCTCCATCGAACCGGTGGCGAGGAACTTTAATTACGGAACAAGTGATACACACGGCGCGGTTATGGTGTACCTTTTATCGCTGGTCCTATGATATATCGTAATGCGAACTATATTTAAGCCGCGCTCGAGACCCCGTGAAAGAGATAACTTGGAGTCGGAGGCGTCGACGCTATTAAAATCGGAATTCCTAGGACGAAGTAGCGAGAAAATTTTCCAGTGATATCCGTACGAAGGATGTCTCATGATCGAGGAATGGAAATAGTGGCGAATGGTACCTAAAATGGTTATTTAAGAATGGTACGTAGAATGGCACTTCGAAATACTGACACTTCGGAAATGGTATTCAGAATCCACCTGTTCACGAATCGAGCCATTAGCATCGATTACGTCGTTCAAAGGAGACGAGGAACTCTCCATCGTTTGAGGATTCTGATTTGCAGCTCGTTGGTCTTCCGAACGAACTCTGTCAACGCCATATTACGAACCCATCGCAAATATGTGATTGAGCTGATGGAAGACTTCCTGCTGCTATCTATCTTACTTTCGTTTCACGGATCCAATCTCTCTACCTTTCTATTTCGAGGTTACGTCTCGATCAAACCAAAAGCGATGTTTCTATTAGACCGAACGTCCCGTGGTAGATAGAGGCTAAATTAAGTTGAGTTATGCCTGCTTAATCCGTGTTGGATCGCAATCAATCACGAGACAACCGAGTTCAGGTTAGACGGAATTAATACTGAAATCAGAGTGGCCGGCGTTGGAGTCACGCCTGCATTAGGAATTGTGCGGCGTGTGTCAGTTCTGGGTTAAGTATTGCGTGGCACGAACAAGGTCTGGGTTAAGTGTTGCGTGTCTCGGAGCGTTGCGTTGCAGTTGCAACGAGTCCGACTCGTATCTATCAAGCTTTCGTTCCACTCGTCGCTGGATCAACCGTGCTTCCTATTGCGTCACGTCTGGTTTATGATTGATACACCAGTTGGGTAAGGCATGCCACCCAGATCATCCGCTTCGCTCGAAAGTCGCGACAGCTTTCGACTTTCCTCGACTCGACTCGGCTCGGCGAGCCGTTCGTTTCCGTGTTCGATTTTAATTAATCGGTCGTTGGGTAGGCGAGCGCGTTTCGATAATTAATTGCGCGCTTTGGACGGGGCGCGTCGCTGAAAATCGATACCCGAGGCAGCCTTCGAAAGCTCGTACGCGTTCACCGCTGGAATACCAACGCAGTAAGTCGTTTACCGTTACCGTTAATCGATGTCTCCGAGCATTACGTTTTACTCTTACTAATCCGCAACGAAAGTCCGCGGCGCGCGATAGGTGGATAAACTCCACGGCGAGCGGGCAATTACCAAGGCCCACGTCCTTTGGCATCGAGTTAATAACTTACGTTTTAAGAGGCGGCCGCGAATGCAACTCAGCCGCATAGGAGATCGATAATTGCTTTTGAATAACCTACGCATGATTTCCTGCTTCCTCGACGCACCGCGCGACTCCTGGTTCCTAGACATCTCATTCCATGATCTTCGTTAAATGGTATGTGTTATTCAGGAAGAACTTTATCGTTTTTATCAGAATCGTTTTTAAGGGATCACTCTGAAAGTGGCATTTCGGAGTACCTTGAAAGTCACAGCCAACAAATCTCGACTTTTTCGAGGATCATTTTCAAGGAACCATTCTACAAGTGCGATTTCTAAGTACCTTGCAACCCCCAACCAACAATTCTCCACTCCTTTGAAGATCATTTCTAAGAAACCACTCCAAAAGTGCCATTTTTAAGTACCTTGCAACC
>NC_071979.1:19642787-19648801 GCF_026283585.1 Hylaeus volcanicus
TTCTAAGAAACCACTCCAAAAGTGCCATTTTTAAGTACCTTGCAACCCCCAACCAACAACTCTTTACGTCTTTCAGGATCATTTCTAAGGACCATTCCAAAAGTGCCATTTGCAAATACCTCGCAAATATCTCCCAGCCAACGAGTCTCAACCTCCCAAACGATTTTCGTCGTCCATTTCGTGGGTGAGTCACATCGAATACCTCCGTCCAACCTCGGAATCGTCCACGGCGATTCCCAGAACCGGAAGAGGAAGCGTCGCGATTTCCAGCTAACGACTCGCGTGTGAGTAATCAACGGGGGCGAGGCTGATTTCGCGGTAGTCGTTTCACGACGAGATTTTAATTACGAGAGTCCCCCGAGAGACTTTCCAGCGCACTCGATACAATTATCGCGCCCGAAAGACGACTTTCGAGACGTTCCCCATCTCGCATGAAATTTTATTATCTCGTCCCGAATTCGTGGCCCGACTCCTCTCGGACAATTACCGTCGCTTACGGCTGTCGGTTTACGGTCGAGGAACGTTCCACACGCGACGCCAGGGTGAGATCAACGACACGCTCGGTCGGAGAGTTCGAATCCCTGACGACTGCACGATTCGGGACGCGCGTAGGGACTGTCTTCATGACCGACTTCGACGTTTAATAGGCACTTTGGGTGAAATCGCGCGTAATAACACGACCGAACTGATGGTTAAGGGAGAGCTTTCTGGCGTTGGCACGCATACTCCACGCGATATTTAGGATGTTTACTTTCGAATAATCGTTTCGAAATTTTTTCGCATCATTTAGCATTCCAAGGAATATCGCTACAAAAATGGTACTTGGAAATTGGTCTTGAAATTATTCCTAAAATGGCACTCGAAAGTCTCTCCAATCGAAACAATTTTAAGTCTTGCTTCGAATTAATGATTTACAAAAATAATCACGAGGCAAATTCCCCTGAAACGAAGTAAATTAATAGTGCTCTTTGAACAAATTATTAAACAACTCCAGTCTAAGGCAGTCCTCTTCGACTTCCAAACTTTCAATTTTACGAAATCACTTCTCCTCGACCGAAGACTCGCGGTTTTCGTGATCACGTGCTTTCCAAAGCTGGAATTCCCCGACGTGAACGACGCGCGTGTTCCCTCACGATGGTTGGGCAATTTTCCGAGGCAGTTTTCCCCGACAGTTACCCAGACACGCGAGCCGCCATTTCCACCGGATGGTCCTCCTATCCAACAATAGGCGCGAAAGTAAAAGGGAAACGCGATGGAAGCAACCCTATCTAATGCGAGCTGGCCAGCGTGCGGGGCGTCCGCTAATTTGGTGAAAGTTGGCAGCATAACAGCGATTATCGGCGCTGAATGGACAGCTGCGTGTGTCGCGACGGTTTCAGTGAGCGGAGACAGTATTCTCTCATGTTGAAACGTCAGCTCGAGACGTTTGTATAGCTCAGAGAAATCGTGAATAATAATTTTCGAGTTCAAGGAGTAGTAGAACTTGTTGCATCCCTTCCGAATCCCATAACTTTGGTAGAGCTGGCACCCACCGCTATGGATTGATTTTCTATGCGTAAAAATTCTGCAAGTTTGTCGAGCGATCGATAAATCGATGTGTGAAATTTGAGGAAGGTCCGGTTTGAACTTTCTCTAAAAAAATTCACAAAGATGACCCATTTTCCGAGGCGCTGAAACGAGAAGAGCACTTGCGAGCGGCTCGCTCGTTAGTTCCGTTTAGGCGATGGTATCGCGCACGCGGCGCGTCGACGAGCGTGCACGCACACGCGCAGAGAGGCTGCGCCTTTCTTTAATTAGCCCTCGAGTGGAGGTGCAATTAAATCTGCCTCGGCTACCCGCCGTGCCGTGATAAATTCGTCGGTCAAACAATTAGACGCCGCGCAAAAGATTAATAATTTTAATCCGGCTCGAGCGGCTCGAGCGGTAAACGAGAAGGACGATAACGACCGCGACCTCGGTCAGTTTCGATTCCTTCCTGTTAACATGGCTTTACGTTCGACGAACGACGAGTTACGCTACGAAGCAAGCTTTGTGTTTATAGGAGCGAAGCAATTGATTTTTTCATAAATAATCCTGTAGAATAGGTAAGATGTTAATCGAAACGTAGTATTCTCTTTGAGGATCAATTATTCACGACAATACAAATCGAAAAGTCCTTTTCAGTTTTGCAATGTGGCGTTTGGTTATCGAGATATAGGCAGTTAAAGGTTTTGCGCGCGCGAATGCATGGACAGCAATCAGCTGACTGGAATCAAAATGGCGCGCGCTGGAAGCCCCGAACGCGGGTGGTAAACTTCAATCGATCGTATCTAGGTAAGTAAACGCCGGATTGTAAAATGCCAAAGGAGTTTTCGCTTCCTTTTTTCATGAATAATTGATCCTGAAGAAGAGTGCCACATTTTCTTCAGTAATCTGCGTACAGTGACCCTACGAACCTAAGACAAAGCTTCAATCCTCCACATTTTTGGCGAAACTAAGTCATTTCCATCAAAGGAATTCAAAAGTACAATATCCCAAAGGAGTTCCAATTAAAAATATTCGACTTAACTCCTCGTCCACACAGTTCGATTCCCGTTTCACTCGAAGCAATTCCAGACCTAACTCGTAAAAACCGATGACACAGTTTCGGAAATTCCCTCCCGATCGTGACTCACACGGACCACCCTGTGCATCCGTGCGACGCAGGCGTTAAAAGAGAGGAAAAGGTACCCGCTCGTGTAGCAGACACGCGGCCGGGTATCGATTTCAGAAACGCGCCACGCGAGTGTACCCTTTCCCAGGGAGAAGATGCCCACGTCGCTTTTACATCCCTTCGATGCGCGCCGTGTCCGCGAAACAGTGTACACAGGGAACCGACACGCCGCAGGATCGTACACGGTCTTTCGATTTGCATAATGCGTGGGCATACCCGTTTCAGCTTTGCGTGGACGCCGGCTCGAGGGACGCAACGGGTCGCGACGAACAATGCAAAGAGAATGCGTGTACCGGTGCACCTGTCCGTCCCGGTTCGACGTAACTTTAATATGTAACTTCCGCCCACGCGTGCTCGCCTCCTGATGGGCGTTTCGCGCGCGCTCGCGCGCACCGTTGCTCCTCGCATCAGTGAAAGTATCGGTTGTTTCCGGCCGTGACACGACTGATTCATCGGGTTTCATCCATTTCTGATACGAGCCAGAAAGGTGGCAGGGAGGGCAGGGGCAGTCGACGATCCGATTTATTCCACAAGGAATTGGAATTCCCTGAAGTCGATGACTTCCAAGGAATTCCGCGACCTGGTATGAGAATAGCGTCGAAGAATTATGGGGCGTATAGTGTGCTCGCGGAGGAAGGTTACGAAAGCGATCGGTTAATCTCCCGAGGAATAGCGGTACACGCGTGTGTGTGGTTGATTTTTGAATTACTTTTTACGTCGGGGATGTGCGACCGAAATTGTAATAAATTATATAATTATTAAAATAACGGAGTTGCAACGTAACGATACATAAATATAAATATTATGATATATATATATAGTATAAATATTTATCCGGTTGGTACTTTTCACGTTCAACACGTTACATGTCGGCTCGAGCAAGCGTGTCCTATGCGGATAGAATATGATAAATAATTTTTCCACGGTTACTTTTGAATTTATTTATATAATTCTCATTTCCGGCGAATTTTAACATTGTTCTTGCGCATCAGGAATGTGCGACGCGTCCCCTCTCTCTTTTAGTTTCCTTTATTCGTTCGTTCGTATTTTCTCTCTATTAGTTACTCCTATTTCGTTAATCACGGAGTGATTCCACATTGGACGGACGATACGAAAACTTTCGTAAAAGCAGCAATGGAGAGGAAACATGATCATCGCGGGTCATTTATGACCCGGTTTCCTTCGGGTTAAAAAGAAAGCGATACTCTCACGCCTCTAAGCGTTTTCCGTCCTCTAGGACACGGTCACGGATCTCGTAAGCTCGTAACGCACACATGTACGCACGTCTGTAAACACAAACTATCGCGTGACGTGGTTTCATCGACGATGATCGACCAGCGTGTTGGATCGTTTAATTTATTTAATGACGCAACACGCCCCGACCCGACGATCGGCGACGATGATCCAGCAAAGACGGCGCACGATCGTTTCGCAAATGGAAGACGTCTTACTTCGAATTAAGTGAGCAATATATCCGATAATTAATAGCTAATCACCCGCAGATTAGAGTTTTATTCAAATGAGTCTGCCAATTCCTGTATATGTTTTTTTATATCCATCACTTTCCAGGTTGAATCCTACATTTTCTGTGGAAAATTACGTTCGACCTACTAAGGGTTTATTCGAAAACTTGTCCACTTAAATGAAAAAAAAATAATATATTGTTCACTACGTAGTCCAAACATAGTACTTTTCGTAATTGATTCCGTTAGATCGACTAAAGTTCGACTCATAAAGGAGATCGAATTTTCCTTCGTATTAAAATACATTTTGTTCGTTATGTACTTTACAAAAAAAAAAAAAAAAAAAAAAAAAACAAGCAAAATTAATTCGAAAGAATTTCCAAAAGAAATAATCTTCCTTTGTTATTATTAGGTGAGACACCGTGTCGTTCGTGACTGGCTACACAAAGGAGGATAGAAATCGCTGGTCGAAGCTCGTACTAAACTGTTAACTATTGAATTCAATGTTTCACTTTAATTGTACGACCGGGATTTTAGATTTCTCCTGTTCCACGATGGCTGGCGCGCACACTGAGACACCGTAGCGGCGATTCTATTCCGCGGCCTCGTGAAAGCTCGCGTGTCTGCTGGAACATTTTTCCGCGCGCGCCCCGACGATATTTCGCATGCACGGCTCGGAATGCGAGCCGATCCGACGCGATGCTTGCGATGAGAAAACGCGATAAACGCGCGACTCCGCGTTGCCGCTATTTATTAATAATGTATGAATTCGTTACGCCGCGGAAAGGTACGAGAAACGGTGAGAGGAAAAAGAAAAAAAATGCGGAAGGAAAGAAGGAAGGTAATTGGTCGTCTTCGAGCCACGAAGAATTCGTTTGGAGAGAATCGTGGCCCGTTCGCTCGCAGACCTATAGAAAAATTAAAAGAACAAGTTTAGCAGCGCTGGGGTCATTGCTGAACTTGTCGGAACAAAAATGTTAAGATAGAAAAAGGAAACAAAATTGATCATATTAAATTTCATGATTCCCTGATTAAACACTTCTCAGACATAGCTGTCGACATCGTCACGGGATAAGTCATACGTCGTCAAACCTCGTCACGCGTCAATTTCTGTCATACTACGAAGCGTATACTTCATACAGGCATCCATAGCTAATAAACATGAGAACAGTGATCGACTGTTTCCGGTTGGGGATATCAATGACTCGACCGCGCGAATTTTGACGTTACAGGAAATCGCATCGCGCCGAGCGTCGGTGAAATGCAACTCTTCTTACGGATCAGCCTCGATACGCCTATAAGGCAAAAGAAAATAGCAACGGAGGAGTTTCCGCGTACGACCACTCCTGTTCCGGCTCGACCACCTTCCAAGCGATAACGCCTTCGATCACCTATGACCCCGTCGAGATTCGAGCCTCGTGGACACTTTATCGTCGATCGTTCACTCTCTTCTCTAATAGCTCCTTTCTATCCAGGAGCATCGCTACACGCAACGCCTGCCTTTTCTCCCGTCGTCGGGGAGATAATTGCCGCTGATTAGTCGCGGAAGAAATCGTTTTCGTACATCGACGATCTGTTGCATACGAATGGGTGATAATCGATGCTTCAGGCACGGGCGGATAAGAGGCTCGTGCAGTTTGTTAAATAATTTGCAAAACGAAACTAAAACATCGTTGTCATACGTCGTTGCCATACATTGGTGTCGTACGTCATCATGATATGTACTCATTTTTATATATCATTGTCATATATCGTAATCATACGTCGTTACCATGCATTGGTGCCGTACATCATCATCATATATCGTAATTTTTATATATCGTCATTATGTACAATAATCATACGTCGTTACCATACAT